>NW_026863420.1:0-114397 GCF_026571515.1 Ruditapes philippinarum | reverse complement strand
CCCGCTTTAAATTAGTAATAAGTAATTCTAAAGGATAGAATATCTTTAGAACATACTGACTTTATTTTAAAAGACATAGTCAACTAAATCGACAATGTATTCCTTTAAAGCAGAAGACGGCGAAGTTTAATAAATATGTATTCGACATTAATGCAATATTGTTATACATGTTATGTACTAAACGTCTATGCATGGAGTCAAATAAAGAAGAAGACAAATAACTTTTCGTTCATTTTCTTTACTAATTCCTCAATAAATCAAATGCGTTTTGCTTTAAACAGCAACAATATATAATATAAACTTAAATATTTAAAAAGAAATCAAACAAATTTCTAAATCAACAAAAACAAAAAGGCGTCGGTTATGTGACCATACAATATACATGTAACAGAAAATAAAGGAAATGGTGATCAAAGAAAATTACAAAAAAGCAGGACACGCTGGTATTTAAACATATAGATAATAGATAATTATATAGAAAATAATTTTAGTTCTAAGAAAACACCGTTCAATAAACAATATAACATCAATATTGAATAGTCAATAAGCGTCGTGCTATAAGTCTTTAAACCGTGTAATATCAAACTGTAACGCTGAGCAATGTATGCAATATAAATTTTTAACAGTGCAATATGAATAATTATACACGTTAACATATATCTGGTATACAATATCAAAACTATACAATAACAATACAATTTTAACAATCAAACCTAAAAAATCAGTGATTTGAAATAGAATTATTCTAACATAGCATTTGACGTCCGAAAACAGTGTGCCAAATGTAATAATAAGCTTCAACAAACATACGCATTATAAAAAAAAAATAATAAGTGAAAAAGCTATTCAGTGGTGTGCTTAAACACATATGTAAAACATGCAATAACACAAATAATTATTATATGAGGCTATCCTCACTTCAGTATGACATTTATATGTTGATTCATTAAATAACTGCTGAAAATAAAATACATTAGAATTAATGCAACATTTTACTCTGCAACCTTCACTTACAGTGAAATTGTCTTAAAAAATCCAAGGCATTTTGACGAAGAACACCTAGGAAAGAAATGAAATAAAAATTAGTAGTTAAGTTTGATTATGCACAAAGAACTCTCGCAAGACTACTTCGTTTTCAATCTTCATCCTGAAATTCCAAAAATTCTAAACATTAGATTTCACTCTTAGCAGTCTGAACATCCTGAAATTTGAATGTGTTATATATAAATAACTCTAAGTATAAAAAAAAATAATCATATATACCTAATTTCCAGATGATTAATAAGAACGAAACAATTTCACCTTTTAAATATAACAATATTTTATTGGCATTAGCTCGTTTTAGAATTAATTCGTTTAAAACAATATTCGTATGAAAAATTACGTCTGAAATATCAATCTATATAATGTGTATATTTTCATTTGATCATTCAATTACCAAATACTGTATCAATGTGTTTATCCGGAATACCAACAACCAAGCGTCCAAAGAGTCCATGGATCTTCAACTTCTGTTTGTAACCTTTCACTGAAAATAAATATGTAACGTGTTACACCAATGTGCTTGGACGTAAGGTAAATACACAATTTCAAACACGCTTCACAATATTCCCTACTAAACAAAGGGTTTAAAGGGACTTCATCGAGGTTTTAAAGCCTAAAACATAACATTTGAATCTCTTACATAATTGAGCTAGGGCACTTTAAACAAAAATATATGCAAAGATGGTTAAGGAATATACTTTGAAATAAATTGAAAATTGTATTTATATGCCTTTCTTAGCCCGACTGAGTGAAAAGCGTTTAAATGTTTTTCATTTTTTGTTTGTTTACAATTTGAATGATTATTCCGAAAAACGAAGTGCCCGAATGATCTAAAATTTATTATGTTTTTATACATAACGGTATATTTAGATATCGATTATAGCACAATTATAATTCTTGAAGGAATTAGTTAGTTAGTGGCATTATATATCCTGCAAAATATTCACCCGACATATGGCTGATTGACACCTTATCAGCATTTAAAAGTCTTTTATCTATTATACTCATCTTCAAGCTAGGTCTTACCATTTTCAATGGGATCCATGTAGAATATATGGTCCGAATCTACGTTACAGAAGTCAGCTATACTTTGTATAGAAAGAGGGTCAAGGTTTGATGGGAATACCTTCATTACTTTGTAGTAATTTATTGATTTCGGTGCATTTACTATGGTCTGTAAACGAAGGAAAGTGAAGATATACCTAAATATAGCGGTAAACGGGAAAATAACATTTAAAAAATAATTACTTTTAAAAATAAAGAAACAAGTGAATTGTCCTTTTGAATTTATGACATCGAATATATTTTGATATAATCCCTCGCGCACAAGTTAGAAATAATAGAATGGAACATTGTAAGAATTTTCTTTTAATATAAAAAGTAATCTTAAGACTAAACATGGCGAAGTTCAATTTTGTAATTATTATGACTGAAGTTTTAAATTCATACACTACTATTAGAAAAAGTCCTAAATTGAAATATTAGTTTTAAAGTCTAATTAATATATAATATGCAAGAAAAAGAATCAAACACCGGCTGTTGTATCAGATGGAAATATCTATCTCTCGGGAAACATTTACCCTCGTGCTAGATTTTCCAGTCTGTACCGCAAGCCGGTGTAAGATTCTTATATTTTAATACTTTGATTCTTAAAACTGCCCGAAACCTTTTCAAACCAATTAAAACAGGTGTCTTTTCAGGACACCTATGATCGATTAAAACTCATCTTCATTACCTTATGTTTAGGACATTATAAAATATTTTTTTACAATTTACCTATCAAACTTAAAATGAATAATAGTTTAGTGTTTACTATATAACTAATTTACTTTTTAAACTTAAATTGAAAAATATAAGCACAAAATATCATACCCCATGCCGGTTAGTTACAGCTTTTTCGGTTCCAGGCCAGTATTTTACAACTTGTGAAATGAAACAGACTTGACTGCCTTTTGCCACAAGTGGTCTAATAGCAACTATTCCCTGAAATATAGAACAGAAATGTAATAAACTGTTAAATGCAACAAAAAACACTATCCATATTTTTGTGTTAAAAATAACACAACATGTACTGTAAATGGTGATGAATTAAGACGTTGTTGTGGTGGTGTGTGTTGGCAGTAAACCACTCTGAGTTTACCAAACACAGTTTAGCCACCGGCTCATTCCTGGGCAGGCTGTCAATCAGTTTACCACTACTAGTTGCCTTCACTTTCGCAAGGAACTGCATACTTAGAACGGATTTCATGACCAATCACAAATAAAGTGTCATGCACCGTCCGGCAATCGAACCCTGGTCGCTCGATTCACAGCCTGGACAACTCTCTACCTCTTGAGCAAACCGAACGGCCGAATTATGACGTCTAATTTCCTGTCATTTAAGTACTCAAGTTGAGAGATGTGAGAGATTAAATTTTGAGTGCATTGCTTAAAGTTACCTACGTCGAAACTTGTCTAACTGTACCGTTTAACTAAGAATAAATATATTAAGAAGTGTACAGAATAATACGCTGTTGAATGTAATACCGGTATTTAAACATACATTTTTGTTATCGAAACATTCTCTATGAATAATTATTTGCATTTTTTTTATTTTGTAAAAGAACTGGAGAAACGACAAGAAACAATTTCTAATGACTGTCATGTAAACGTGTAAATGTTTTGTGTAGTGGTTCCTTTGTTTAAATTGTAAATATATTTCACCATTTCTGTAAGTTTGTTCTTCTATTCTCTTCTATTACCCTTCAACCCCCGCGTTCCCAAATGTATTCATCCTCACTTCCTGTGATTTTCATCGCTATTAATTACACTGTATTAAATGATCAGGTTATGGGGAACAGTACCATAAACGGCGGTGTCTTAAATGATCTAAACTCTAATATGTCTATGGTGACAGCCACATGATTAAATATTTTCTATATGTTCATGCTTGGGCAGGTTGCTTGTTGACTCTAAATGTTTTAGGAATCGGGGAATCATTTTAGGTATGACTTTAAGTAGTGGTATACATGTAATTATATTTTCGTCAACTAATTCATGCTACATATAATGACGTTACCAACTGACATATATAACATTCTACCTGGTATGACCTTTTTCCCACACGCCTAAAATAATGCACGGTAGGAAAAGTGAGGCCTGAGTTCAGAAGTAAAACTTGAAAGTCTTCATTTGATCTTTACAGTGTCAGTGATACTTAAAATCCAAGAAAATCAAAGACAGAAACCAATGAAAATATTTTCCCTAATGCTACGTACCTTTTTAAAATCATCTTCTCTCGTGTTAAGATCATAAAGGCTGACAGCCGGGGAACTTTTTGCCGAGGCGCTTTCATCTGTTGCATAGTGAGTAATAGTTTTGTCAAGTTCGTGAATCTGGGCAAACTCCTTAGTCGACAAGCCTGAACCCCAATTATTCTGCCACTCATAAACCTGAATAATATATGACATCTTAATGCACACAGCTTTACTGGAAAAATAACGTAAGTAATCTTTATACAATATATGCAATACAAATAATATTTGTAATATTCAATATTGAGGTAGCCTTTTTGTACACAAATTTCTCTTCTTCAAACTATGTATTCTTTCTGATTCTGTTTTTGTCTAAAGTAAAATTTGTATGTTCCATTTATTCTTTATTACTTAATAGCTTCGATAAAATATAATCATTCCATCAGTGCTTTGCTAAAAGTGACAAAAAGTATGGAATATTTTTTTAAATGTTTTCTTTAAGCTTTGAGCCATATATCGGTGCATTATACTATAGCTATCAATGCATTATAGCAGAAAAGGACATTAATTGGTTTTCACGGATATAGAAATGCTAGTGTTTATTTAAAAATATAAGCGCTGCTGATATACTTTGCTCATCCTTGAGTAAAGTTTTTCAATCACAAAGTCATTGAAATATATTGAATTCTTACTAAATAGTTGATGTCAATAAAAATATACATAAACTTCATGTATGTGACTTCTTTCCGTATTACAGGAGAAGTAAAGTTGGTCTTTTCTTAACAAACTCCCCACAAAACTGCCAGTTTTTAATGATACTATATAGTCATATTATGGCCACCAATAGTGTGTATAAATTTAAACATAACTTATTGACTTTTGTGTGACATCAAAACATGTTTATTTTATTTTTACAAAGAAAAATGTAACAATTGAATCAAATTGAAGCATAGAATATCTTTAAGTATTTACCATAAACAATGCCTGTCTTCTGATCCCGTTGACCAGGAATATGAAATATTTTAATCAGATTTTCATATATACAATGTATGATATATCAAGAAAGTATAAACTTACCTTAGACGCTAAAATGCATTCATTAATTATTAATCCGATGAAGATAAACGATCGTAATAATTCAAAATCCATGCTGAATTTTAAAATTGTTGCTTTTCTTTCCTTCTTTAAAACAACAGTGAGTCGTGGACCTTATTTAGATGTAATGCAGTCAACTTCTGACTAAATATATTCGGATTGTTTCAGGTATATTCATTCAAAGCCCCGAGGACATCGTGGTGGTCAGGTTAGTGTGAAATATATTATTTGATGCAGATCCAGATAACGGACGCATTAAAGAAACATCTGATTTTATCTTTAACAATTTTACAATTAACACTTAAACTGGACATTAACAGAAAATTGCCTGCGGATCACACGTGACTAATTTTGTCCAAAAAGTTGTACCAGACCTGACCACAGCGGAGATGAGGCTGATATGTGATAAAAAATAATGTGCCTGGGTTATGTTATGTGTGACATATTAAAATTACCATGTTTAAGGGATACTAAGGCAAGATAAAGACACAGATATTAAAATGATCTTATGAACTCAAATCACATTAAAATGAATTTTCTTAAAAACCAAGCATGAATTTTTGTATTTATTCTATAAACTTTAAATTTGTAGCGGAAATATATATCTATATATGTTGAACGAAATTTAGAAGCTGACAGAATCACCAAGTAGTTTTAAAACAAGTTGTGTGGCTTGAACAAACCCTCGAAGTTGCAATTACATATATTGTGGATATTGTATGTTATTGATTGAAATTCATTTGAGATTCCAAAGTTCACTGTGACAACTATTGTGAAATCTTAACGCTCTAACCTGACCCGCGTGGAAAACCATCATTTATTAATACTTTATAATGAGAAAAGTTTGTTCATGTGACTGCCTAGTGTATTTATATTGAGGACATTTACAGAATATTGATTCTAAACGAAGAAATGAAAACTTTGTCTGTGTCCCCCTTTAAAACTTAACAAAGTGGCTTGGCTTGAAGTAATAGAAAGAATCTCAATCCCTGGTCAGTGAATTTTGAAATATATATGCATTTGAAACAAGCTACAATTATATCAAAATCGTGCGGACATTGAGAAATACGAAATAAGAAACATTATAGATTACAAATAATTTGACGCCTGCACTTGAAACTAGATAAAAATAAATATTTCGCTGCAGAGTTATTATCAACAAAAACAAATATTGGTTACGATGCATGCAATTGTTAGATTTGTTATGCGTTCCTTTAGATACAATAATGTTCAATATGGTGTGATAATTTTTAACTTTATCCACTTTATGACTATTTCTTCTAAACAATATGCTTTGTTGTAATACGGTGAATTTAAGTTTCCCTGTTCTAAAATATGTAACTCTTTTTTATGTTATCATAGTGAATACATTAACTAATAAATGCAAATTGTTGGCACCCAATTTCAGAATGATCAAACTGCTAGAAGTATTTTTCTATATGTCATTAAACTTAAAAAAGCAGTTTAAACGACTTTGCAATTCAGGAAATTTCATTATTGGCTAAATGTTTAAACATGGTTTATCAAATATACATACACTCGTACCTTTTTCTACCACCTTCATATTGAGATTCATAGTGTATACTTTACAAAAATACTTATTTATTAAAGTTTTAGCATGCTTGCTGACGGACACTCATTCTTCCTATGTGACCAGTGCAAAACAACAACAACACAACAACAACAACAAAAAACACACACACACAAGCAAACAGGAACACTAGTCTGGTCTGCACTGCTGTTTGCTTCTCTTTAAGTAATTTCCATTTTGCAGAAAAGTGATGAATGATTTTATCAAGATTGAAAGATGTCTATTCTAGAAATTAAGCGTGATAAAATAGATTAATTTATGGTCTCAACGCACAAACGTACCAACCGCTACTGATTCTCCCATTACGGTATTATATAAATTATATTACTGTTTAAAGTAAAGATATTTAACTTGTAAGATATCTATTTATTACGTAATGTTCTGACGTAGAATACAAATAGAGTAAATCGATGTATATTACTTTGTCTGATATATACTTGTATCTGTCAGTTCTACTTTAGAATTTGTGATTTTATGAAAGTTTTTCTCGAAAAAAGTTTTAACTCGAAAACACAAAACTTTTAGTCTCTCCTGGTTTAAAAATTAACTACATGATTGTGAATTGAGCTAAAACAAATGAAAAATATAGTTATTTTATTATTCAATGTAAGAATAAGCAATAAATCATACTTTAATAAATGTAAACAGCTTAATCATGAGCGTTTCGTGTAATATTGTCTTTACAATGGCTTGTACTTTCTGGGCAAAATTTGCATATTATATGTAGTAATTCCCGTGAAATTCAAATATGACGATTGCGTTCGGCTTGCGCAGCCGAAATTTTGTAAGAACGCTCGTACGAGATAAAATACAACATATATAAAATGATTAGTTCAAAGGCTCTTTGCCTGGAATGTTCTGCGAGCGTCTGATACGATATGATTACCTGTAAGCGTTTACTACCAGCGTATAACTCCCGTATAACTCTCCCATTCTTAACACGTGCGAAATGTGCGGATAGAAATTTCTTTTTTCTCTTTCTCTTTTGTGTACACTTGCACTGGATTATAGGACAAAACGCGATGTATCTTTTCATCTCTTTTCTTTTACACATATCATAAATTAATATCGTATAGTTAATGATAGATTAGACGTAGTGTTTATATTTAAGAGTATATAAAATACGATGCGAACTGAAGGATAAGACAGGAATTTGTATGTCGGACTTTTTGCATTTCTTTAAATCATACTCGGCGATAACCTTGTCTCTCTGCACCATTCCATTGAGGATTTTACAACTTTTCCAAGACAAGATCATGGCAGGTAATTTTGTCAATTTATGCTTTATGATAAAATTTATGTTTCAAATGGTAACAATTCCTCTAGACATAAACCAATAATTTGCATGTAAAGTATTTCTACCTTTAAAGTGGAAGAAAAACATAAAGAAATTGTAGGTTTTAACAAGAAAGATCCACATGTACAGGAACAGTAATTAATCGTCGAAAGAAAACAACGAGTAGCCTTTTTATCTCAGACGTTTATTAAAATGTGTACACAAATTCATTTTTATACATGAAAATGTATCCTAATACACTTGTCTGAATACTTCCCCTTGTAAAACATCAATGGTGTTTTACCTGCATTAATTTGTTTAGCAGACGCGCGTGTTATTTCCCTCTCTATGATGAAAATATTCCTGTTGATGTTAGGGCCGTTTTACCACCAACGCTTGTCATTCAATATCCTACTTTACATTTTCATTCATTAATTCTCAGAAATATCACAGTGAGAGAAAGCTTTCATTTAATTGTTATCGCCGAAACACGTGCTGCTTTTTGCCGCCGGTTAAGTGAATGATTTGTAATGCCTCATTACAGACCAGTGAACCGTCCCAGCACCTCTGTATTCATATATCACATATTTCAGTACTCTAAGATGTATTTTAACACTCGTTTTTATTTCAGCAGAATGCGTTTTTGCGTCATTTTGTACACGTCAAATTGAAATAAAATACTTTT
This sequence comes from Ruditapes philippinarum, assembly GCF_026571515.1. Classification (NCBI taxonomy): domain Eukaryota; kingdom Metazoa; phylum Mollusca; class Bivalvia; order Venerida; family Veneridae; genus Ruditapes; species Ruditapes philippinarum. The sequence continues at coordinate 105,473 of NW_026863420.1, read as the reverse complement.
TTTCTCAAACATCATTATTATAAAAACAAGTAGCCTTTATGCATACATTGTAGTTTTTTTTAAAGGCATTACATTATTTTACAAATATGTCTTCATCGGTTATCTGTTTTACAAAAAAATATAGTAGATCATAAGATACTGAAATCAAACGAAATACAGTAAAAAGCTCTGAACATTGGTGTTTTCCTTACTATATTAAGTTTATCATCTCATTTTCTCTACAGTTCAACATGTCAAAACCAGTTTTTTCCTAAACCATTAAGTAAACTCAAGTACATTTGAAACATTTTGAGATGGAGTCATATTCAACATGAGTCTTAGAAGACATGTCTGACTGTATTATTTCTTCGTCTGGTTGTACTGGTTACATGATTATAAATTGAAGAACATGTTCCTTAAATTAATAATCAAGTTACCCACTTTTTGTTTACTCGATTAATGATTTGAATCGGAAACAATTTAGTTTGTTCAATGAAGATTTACTGATAAGCCTAAAGGCTGGTGAAGTTCTCTGTGTTTTTAGTTTATACTGCCAGTGATGTAAGATATAAACAACATATGTGTGACTCAGCAAAAGATAAAATCTTGGCTGGAAACGAACTATGTTTTATAGTTTTCGTGTAGAAGTGACTTTGAAAATACAAATTCTATTACATTTTAATATAAATATAACTGTCTTCTTACGTCATTTCGGAACACAATTAACGGTTAAGTCAGACACTGTATATACTCATATAGATAACATCTATAGTTTATGTTTAACGATAAAAAGGTGTTTTCTGAATCAGACTGATTATTTTGATACTGATTACGTAACAGATGTTTTGGAAGAAGTATAAAACTTGAGGTTTATTTATTTAATGCTACCTGAATATAACACATTTGACGTAGCGTTGTAATTAATAGTATATTATTAAGAGCAAGTAAACCTGCAAAAGCTTACAATAATTCGATTACAAGTTTGCATTGACGATGCTCGTACTTCATAGCATACTTTGATGATAATAAAGATGAAATTCCTTAAAAAATGATATTAATACTAAACTACGGAGCTAAAACGAAAAGGGGCCGGGAGACCTTCACTATCCAGCTTTAAAATAAATGAATGAAAAACTGTTAAACACATGTGTCCAACAATAAATGATAACACCGAGAAAAAAAGGTTTCATTAAAAGGTAATGTATTGAATACACAGCAAACTCAAAAGAGCTCCACTGACGTCAAAAAGCCTAGAATATACATTCAATTTGTATTTGTCTTCATAGATCAAGTGATTCACTTACAAAGGATAAAAAGTCTGTGAAGGATAATAAAGAAATATACACAGTATAAACTTAAAATTCAATACTATAGTAGTAAGTACAATTCCTATGCCAAATGAGTGAAAAGTATTGTAGCGCGTTTTTAATTTTTTGGTCCTCTTTCAAATTAAAAATTATTATTCTGGAAAAACGGAGGAAAGGAATGATCTACAAATTTTCACACAAGTTATTGGTTCGGACTCACATCAAATAGTTTTTAAACATCGGGAAAATATTTCAAGTGTCAGTATGTTAAAATAAACTCAGGGGAGTCCCTTTAAAATGAAAATGGTTTAAAGAGGCTTGAGGGGGTCGATCAGGTAAAACTATCAATATGCCGCTAATGATCGTTTCAGCTCAAAATGACGAAACAGTTGTGATGACAGGTGGTTCTTTTACAGCCAGTGATGAAACCCCTGTGACAGCTCAACCTAAGACTGAAAGGTCAAACAGTAAAGCTCAAGGTCGAATGGTAACACCGGCGTCTTTTGATGACACACTAAGTGAAAGAGACTGGAAAACAAAACTGTGTTCTTGTGAGGAGGGTAATTCAACAAGTATGTTAACATATTATATAAATAACACATGGGTTTGTGGGGAACAATAAAAATATCATCCCGAGGAAAATACTGTTATCCGAGGCGTAGCCGAGGGTAACAGTATTTTGCGAGGGATGATATTTTTACTGTTACTCACAATCCCATGTGTTATTTATTTTATTACCCCGAACAAAATACTGTAATGATCTGAAATTGTCAAATAAATCTAACTATAACAAAAATAAAACAAGAGTAACACTAACTAAACTGTCCTTACTCTTTAAGTTTTAAGTGTACAGTACTTCTTGAGAAGTTCTCTTTTTCTTTTATTCTTTATGCGAGTGATGATATCTACTAGTCATAAACATACAATAAGCTGTGTTTTATTTAGAAAACCAAACACTAACCCATTTATACGGTTATGATCTGTGAAATCTGATCCTTCTGTTTCCAGAATATTCTTCACATGGTTTTTGACAAAATAATGATGACATCCTATGTATGTCCACCATAACTGTGACGTGTCACTGATTAAAATTGTTAAATAATCCTTTGTTGCATGCTTAAATCGTCTGCATGTTCCAGTTTGACACATAATTATTTACATGCAATTACTTACGTCCGTTGAAAACGGATGTTTAATTTTTGACTATTCAACAAAAAGATATCTTATATGCGAAAAGCACTCCAGGGTGCATACAACTAAATTTTATTAGTGCCATAGTAACTCCAGAGAAGATGGTGATGTTACTATTGAGGTTAACGTCGAAAAATAAGAATGAATCGAGAAAAAAATGGCAGCCCTTTTATTTAATCTTATTTAGAAAATTAGACCACGTGACCAGATTTTATACTACTTAATAGTAATGTTACCTATGAAACAGTACAAAATTCTTGGTCACGTGGTACACTTGCATTAACAGTAAGAATAACTCCCAGAGGTCTATGGGAAATTAACATTACGAAAAAGTGAGGGGTAATAAAACAATTTATCCTATCTATAAAATGTGTTTTATGCTATTCCTTAATAGCAACAATTGGCGTAGGTCTCTTTTATTTTCCTGGTGATTGAGTTTGAACTCAAATTGCTTCATTTAGTATTATAAAAAACTGTTTCATTTTTTTTATATCTTTTCAATTAATTTTATCTTTTCAAGCGAAATAAGTCATATTTCATCATTATTCCAAATATTCTTAAAACCGCACTTTCATTGTCATAAAGTAAACTAAAACTTGTTTTTAATTACGAAAGGAAAGGAATTAATATAAGTGTTATGCTTGTTTTCCAATCCATATATATTGTGATGTAAAAATGTTACATGCTTGTAAAAATTGATGAATAAAATATGTTTAAACTAATTACGAAATGAATTTTACTGTCATATATAATAGTAATGAATCTAAAAACATTTACACTTAGATATAAATAAATACCAGATTGCTTTATGTGGGCCTTATATGTCACGGACCGTATATGTCACACGTGTGACACTCGGTTCGAATTTGTCACACGTGTGACATATTCGGTCGAACATGGCACACCTTCCAGCAAAAAATGGAACATTCGGTTGAATTGAGTTGTTCTCTGCTTACCAAAACGCATTTCTCACTTACCAAAATGCGCCTTAGAAAAGAAAATACAAACATATACGTCACATGTGTGTGAGCTATACCTCAGGGATCAACTATATTCATTTTAAGTTTCATGACCATGCCCCTACTTCAAAAACTGTTGAAGCTACATGCGACACAAGTTGACAATTTCTGATTTGAGTCAAGGGCAATAACTATGGCATGACTGCCCGAATCGACAAGCAAAACCCCAGGAGGACAATAAGATAATGATGACCATCGTTCATGTAAAATTTCTTGATCCTGCCTAAATCATTTATGGGGCAACACTATAGATTCCGGGACGGACAGACGCACGTATGCAGACACAGGCGCACGACAATTAAAAAATTTAAATCCCCCCTTCAAAGTAGGGGAATAAAAAGTCGATGTTTTAATATTTAGGACATATTTTCGACCAAGCCAGTCGCTATGTCACAGTAGTCATCTTACAGGTAAAATGATAACAAGACGGCTTGGAATGAATGTAGATCACCCCTTATGCATTTATTCAAATTTGATAATTGTTTTTTATAACTTTTATTTCTAAAACTTCGCACCGCGCCCCCGCTAATTAGCGACTTTTCGCTCCGCGCCTCCGCCATTTAAATTCGTCAATTCTTGACTTGTCGCTTGGCGGGGTCGCGGAGCGAAAACACGAATGGCACAAATTAGCTACCATAGATTACTCCTACAATTACATTTAATATTTCAGAATGCAGTTTGTACTGTTGCTGGTGTTATCATAAATATATGGCAGCAATACGACTAGGGGAGACGCCATTTATGGGATTCCTACCTTGTGCAACATTTGCATTGAGGGTGAAAGTTAGAACGTTATTTGGAATTAAGGTTAGACTTTGTATAACTTTTGATTCATTTCATACCTTTTTCATCAGACGGTCATTTTTTGGTTAGCGCAGTAGGCGTGCCTTTACATTACATTTACGACAGTATTTCTATGTCAGAGAGCATGATTTTCCAACATCTGCTATTTCTAATGGTTTGATTTAAAAGGAATACTGTCTATATGATAAACCTTTAAAACATACCTAACTATATTTAAATGCGTAACATTTCGATATTGTGTACAGTACATGTAGCAAGTTACCAGATTTAAAATAAAACACATAATTGTTTTTAACTTTGATGGCGTCTATCATAAAATAATTACTTATTAAATTTACTCATTCTTACATCCAAAAATTGTCTATTTGCCAAACTTTGTGTCCGTTGTTGAAGTCACTGAATAGTGCATGTTTAAAAACATTTGACTTTGTATTGTAGAAATCAAACTACAGAGGCCCGTTGCATTAAATTTCTAACTTTCTAATTTCTAATACTATCCAAAATATAAGCTCTATAAATATAAGCTCTATTTCACGTTACATACAGATTTTAACCATCTCTGTATAATATTGGATCTTTATAAAATGCAAACACTTGCCACACATAATTTTATAAAAATTGAGTTATCGAAAGCTGAAAATTATTGGTATATCTCACTCCTTCACCGTTTTTTTAAAACATAGCGGCGCATGCATCGAATATGTAACACATATCTTTATATTCAATATCCTTTAAAGGGGAGCGGTAGCCTGGTGGTTAAAGTGATTGTCTCTCAAACAAGGATTATTGGTTCGAACCCAAACCGAGTCAAAACCATTTTCCACCAGTCCTGGTTGGTTCCAGGAAGCGGACTTTAAAGTGATTAATATAAGTTGCAAGATCTTGTTTCACAATCTAGCTTAAATAAATATGTTTAAATCAATATCTTTTCAGGGTTCCATTGTTGAAGATTTTCTCTCAACTTTGTTCTGTGAACCCTGTGTAATATGTCAGATGTCTAGGGAGTTGGACGACGTGGGACTTTAAACAAATATATAAAATAATGTGAATTATAACGTTTTAATAATTTAAGCCGCTTATAGCGTTGTAAAATATTTCATAATTTTATGTGAACATGTATGTCTTTTGTATTAATATTTAAATTGTAATGAATGGAATAATTGTGAAATAAAAAAATCAACTAGAATAGCGTTTTAAATTGTTCTAATAGACGGTATTCGTATGTTTTTAAAACTATGTCATTTTAATACGCTTTTACTTTTAATTACAAAGACAGCTGAAAACATGGTTATGCATTTGTTTACTGTATCTAGGGCAAAGTATACTAATATTTAACGCTGGTGCAAAAGATAATGTTCTGGAACAAGAAACCTATAAATATATGTTGAATTATATAATACTGAAACAAGACAAAAGTGTTATTTGCCCTTGTGATAATAACAATCATTTTTTAAAACAAATATTGACTTAAATTATAAAAGCATTCATTGATTGGTTGCAAAAGACCAGTTGGTTGCGAGTAGAACAATTTTGCGATTTGTGAGCCCACCCCCTCCCCCCTTCTGCAATCGATTGCTGCACCGTATCTCATAGAAAATTATGTCTATAAAAAGAAACAAAAAAGAAGATATTATCTTGGTGCGTTGCATTAAAACTGACATTTATATATCTACAAGTTAACGGGTGTGATAAAAGGGATTTTTACATGTGTCAAGTAAAACACTACAACCTTTATGTGATAGTTGCATCATGGAAACTTCAAATACTTCTATGCATATCCAATGACTGTAAAAAAATGTTGATGTTTTTAGGCTCGTTTTATGTGGGACAGTTGCTTAAACTCTTTTAAGCATAGTTCATTATTTCGGAACTGTTGTAAATATAACATGGATCAGTACACTTCGAAAATGTAAGTCATGCGTGTATGGATAGTATAATAATACTTATTGATCATATTCTTTGCAAGATACTCTGTAGTGCAGTCGTTGCGAGCTATTCTGGTGCTGGTTCAACTCCCAGCATTAAATTTTAAAAAATAAAATCTTTTTTAATGTACGGGTACTTCGTGTTTTTGTCATACATATAAATTACACATCTCATGTTTGAAACAATTCAATTGATATTTTGTCTTACACATGACACCATAGGAACTCTGGAACAGGACCGCATAATGCGGCGCATAAATCCGAATCCTAACCGGCTTTTCACATTGTTTGTCCGACCTTTTAGTATCTTTTCATATTATGCGAGTGGGGGTCTTTAATTACATAATAAAAAATTAATATAATCTGCTAATTTAAAAATCAGTCAAATTTACGGTATATTGAAAGAAGAAAAGGAGTGACATCCGCCATTTACCGCAACGTTCGGCATAAGTTACCCCCTCGATATGCTTGATTTTTGTTTTAGTTTTTCTAGTACTGGCCTCAGACCAGAATTAATTTCACTATAATACCTGTATGTTCTATAAACATTAAACCCGGTTGCTTTTTTAATAACTCTCTAATCAAATCAAAGTCAATTGTGCTTACATTATCATCTAAGATAAATAATAGCAGCTTTAGCAAACAAGATGTCATGCGGCATTTTTTCACAACATTTCAGTGCAAATACGTCAGTCTGACAGTTTTCAGTAATCGGCCGGAACCATGTGAATCCTGTCATGTAGAAAAAAAACACAAACAATACTTACTGACATAAAATCTGAATCAGAACTGGCGTTTAACAACTATTTGAAATGAATTCTGTCAGAAAATGTCCCATTTCTATCTCTTTTATTCAATTATTCATTTATTTCTGGCATTAAACACAGGCACTTTTTTATGCGGATTTACTTCCTTATTGTCAACAAAAGCAAATAACTGTTGACTGATTCATACTATCTTCATGCCACTCAATTCATGTAAAACTTTCACATTTCCTAATAATGAATACCAGATTGAGTGCCTAAAATATTTATCTATGGATCATGTTTAAATATACCTTTTTTCACAGTTGGACCATATTACTAAAGTGTCTGTTTTCTCCATGTTAAAAAATCAAAACACGAATACACCCACACGAATACGCCCTTTATTATGCCGCCTATACATGTCAACACGTGTACACAAATATTAGCATTTCCAAAAATGATTGGAATCGCCGTTCAGCCATGACTATAGAAATAATATTTCATTTCTTGTCGAATACTATTAATACTTGTGGTCATCGCATAAAGTCAACAAAACTTGATTTACTCTACCATTCCGTTCTAGACTTACTCAGTTATATTCTAATATTTTTTTTGGTTCTGGGTCAGAATGTAGGAGATGTTGCCAATAAGAAAAATATCACACTAACTAAACGCGTAGTACAATTAGTAAGACTACATGCGCTACTTAATCAGTGCATCAATCGGCAAAAATAATAAGCTACTTGCGTCATTTTTAACAACAGTTACTTGTTACACATTAAAAATGATATCTATGAACATTCTTTAAATGGAATTTATGTGCTATACTCCGTCGACTGTTTTGCGATTTTTTTTCTGAAACAAACTATAACTGACCTGCTATATCAAATGTATAATGATGCAATAAACACCAATAGTATTAAAGTCGCCTGGGAAAAAGCATTTCTTTAAGTGCCAGTTTTTTAAAGAAAACAAAATATACTGTTATTAAGACTTTATTAATATTATACTATCAAAAATGGCATGTAGAAAAAATTATTGCAATTTGCTGTGTTTATCCGGCAAGAGACTAAAGACTAAAGAGTTCGTACATTGATAATGGTATTTTTTGGTTTTACGACAAAACATGGCGGTTGAGCGAGTCCATTAAGCATCCCCTATTAAAGTTTTTTACGTCCAGTTTCTTATCATGAGATATTGAAATATTCACTTTAATTGGCTAAAGGCATAAAGGCAGGCGGTGTACAGGTAGAACTGTTCAAATCTTGTCAATGGTGTTTATCGCCGTTCAGGAAAGGCGATATTAAACCGTGAAAGTTATAGCCAGACGATACCTGATAGTTGACAACGATAACGGGAACATAATTCTGAAAATCACTCCTTGTCATTGTAGTAGAAAGAGCATCGAAACACGAGGCTTTCTGATTTGTAGGAGGCGTATTTTTCAGATTGCTGAGTGTTTTGATGTTCTACCTCTTTTTTATCATAGTCAAACATAAAAACTCGTTCCCTGTGGTCACAATATGAAACCCCGGGAAAAAGTAACCAATGAACGAGCATCTGTATATGATATTTCTTCCGCTTTCCCTTTCTCTTCGGTCACAATATGTAAACCCCAATCAATGGGCATGCTCTGGAGTTCGGGTAACTTATACCTGCACTCCAGTTATCGCACTGTGCATGTATTTGTATACGATTTAACTCTGACACATTTACAACAGGAAGGTCCCCAAACAATGATACAATTTATAATAACCGTAAAATTTGACAAGTTTTTAAAATAACAGAAACTGTTCAATTGATAATACTTTTTTTATTTTGTATATATACTTGGATAATACTTAAAGATATTTAAGATGTAGCAGAAACATTTTTAAAAACCGTTACGTGAATTAAAAATATGCGACGCAATCTGCGCGGTCCCGTTCACGAGTCCCTTAAACATGACACAATGACTTACAATGAAAATCATCTATTTTATTGCGAGCACGTGAGTCCTGAGCATATGATGTGATAAGGTATATATGTTATTTCGTACGTTCTAACCACTACGCTACTCGGACTTACTTGTCCATATTCATCTTTATCGCATTGCATTGAACAAAATTCAAAATGTAATACTAAAAAAATTGCCCAACCTATTACATCATAATGGTTCCACCGAATAATGAAAACGTTATCGTATTCGACTAAATAATTTAAGAAAATTGTTGGGAAGCAGAACTTGGGGATAACCATTAGGGTAGAAATTTGTTGAGGGTATAGCCGTCAGGGTGTAGGGAGAATAGTCTGTCATTCCTTAGTATGCGCCTTTGTATTAGCCAGTCTTTCATATGAGGAATCATGATGATGATCCAAACGGGGCTCTAATCTTCCAACTCTCGATTGAGAGACAAACACCTGAAGAACTATGACCATTTTAGCAGGTGTAACAAAGGTCAAGGTAACAAAGGTTAAGGTTACTATAATTCTAGCACTCAGTTTAATCATGTTTATTTATGCTCGATTGAGAAACAAGCTCTTGGAGCTTAACCATGTTTGAGTTCACTTCCTGCAATATTGGTGTCAACATTGAACAATGGTTATGAACATGGTATCACTTGAACCAACAAGAGCCACCGCCGGGCGAGGGTAACGCTCGACTTTTTACTTCTTCTAAAAGCAAATGTCATGAAACGTTTGAACAAAATCTTAACGATTCGTTTTTATAACCTTAATAGGTCTGTCTTGTATTACTAGTTTTGTCAAGGTATGAATCCTTTCAATAATTTGACCTTCAAAGCCAAGGTCATTTATGAGTGAAGGTCAAGGTCTGTCTGGTTCATTTAAAGGGCTATCCTTTGAGATTATTATTTTCAAGTTTGAAGACAATCCATTTCAAAATAACAAAGTTATAGCCAATAATAGCAAGAACAAGCAAAATTTGAATATTTGACCTAGAAGGTCAATGTCATTTTTGGATGAAGGTCAAGGTTAGTCTGGTCTAATGAACGACATGATGCCAAGGGTTGTTGTTGCCAAGTATGAAGACAATACACCAATAATGTAAAAAGTTATGATCCAGGTACAAGTTTGCGGACGGCAACGGCAACAGTTATGGCAACGCCGCCAGGACTATAACAATACATCTCCTTTTTTTTAATCGAGCTAAAAAATCTCTAAATTTAATAACAGACATCCTTTTCTTGTATCAAACATAAAAGTAAAACAAACACTAACTTGAATGAAAAGCAATTTATTTTTTGAAAAGGTTCAAATCATAATTGTTCAATTAAACATATATGTACGTAATTATATGGAACATGTTCATTCATTTGTTTCAAACAAAATAATAACATAACATAACAGAACAGTTATCAAGCATAACAAGCTCTTTACCATATAACATATACAACATAATTATGATACATAAATAATACATCATCATTACATGAAGAAAATATAACTGACACATATGAGAAATGTCCAATGGGACAGGGCATTACTTTGAAAACATTTGAATATATACATGTATATATAAATTATGTTCAATAATCTGAATAGCATTTACTAACATTATCACAATTTTACTATATACATTTTGTTTTATATTGGCTAATTTCTGTACTGACTACCTACAAAATTCCCAAATATAAACAAAGTTTCAATGAAAAATAAATAAAATAATGACAAAAGAAGGGAAATAACTGAAGTAATATAGCATTCACTTCCCTTCATAAATACGTATATGGCTGCAAACTTAAATGCACATTATGCCTCAGAAATGAATAAATATTTACTTCTTCAGTAATTTTAAACATGTGTTTTACCACATTGAATAATGGTTTTAGAGCACGTTACGTGCTTGTTACCTGAAGAAAATAGCGCTAAATGTAACATTATACGTCATAAAAGTAACAGAATGTAAACAATTAGTATTTTGACTTCCATCACTATAAATGTACTTATTGCCAAAAAGGACAGAAGAAGAAGAAAGTGCAGATAATTGGCCAGTGAGTATCTTGTTGAAAACTATAAAAGAATACAAAAGATAAAGAGATTTTGAGGAATAAAAATGAAAGCATATCTGAGGCATTATGGGCCTTTAAGGTACGCTTGTAGCCTATTTTTACAGTTGTTAATTTTTTCATTATTATTTTCCATAATCTGAATTGAGATGAAGTTAGGGCTTTTTTAAAGATTATTTTTTAGCAAAGCATATAATAAAGGTATATACATTGCGTTGTATACTGGAAAGCAGACAAACACACAATATATATTTTTGAGCATTTAAATTTTGTTAAATAATTATAAAGTATAAGAAAAAGAAGGGAATTGTAGAGGATAATTTTCAATAAAAATCAACAACAATTTGTACTGTCATGTGTTTCTTTATTCCATGTTCATAATAAAAAGGGAAACGCCTCCTCATACAATTAGATAGCCTAGTGTTTCGATGCTCTTTCTATTAGTTATTGTATTTCTGATTCATTAATGTTACCTTAGTATAACATCTGAAATTTTAATATCTAGCCAAAAGTTGGGAATTAACTGAAAACATTGATAACGTACGTTTAATTCTGAAAACATGCATAACGTACAACTAACGGCCATTTTGAGCAGAAAAGCGCGAACATGCCGGGATATGCATAAAAAGGGATGGTAAAGAACTCCTGTGAATTTTGGTAGAAATCCCGCCAGCAGTTTGACACGTATGATAGCCGGGACAGGATTTTTCTATATTTTTAGCTCCAGCAGCCATATTGTGCATCGAAACGGAATACGCAAGCGGTTTGCACAACTAGAGATGGTACTGATGGTACTGATCACTTCTGTGAAGTCTGGTTGAAATTCCACTAGTGGTTTAACCTCTGAAAGCCGGACAAGATTTTTCTGTCTTAAGCTCTGGCTGCCATTTTGTGCAGCAAAGCGGAACATTCCGGTGATGTGCACAACTAGTGATACTACTGATTACTCCTGTAAAGTGTGGTTGAAATCTACCAGTTATTTGACCTGTGAAGGCCGGACAATATTGTTTTTTAGTTTTAGCTGTGGTGGCCATTTTGTGCAGCGAGGCGAAACGTGCAAGTGACGTGCACAACGAGGGATAGTACTGATCACTCCTGTAAAGTGTGGATGAAATTCCAACTGTAGTATGACATGTGAAGGCCGGACAAGCTTAATGTGGACCGACGGACAACCGGACTGACGAACAGACGGCGAAGGCATATACAGTATGTCTCCAAAAAAAATTGGGAGACATAAAAATGTAAAGTTACATGTCCTTGAAAAATGCAGTCCAATTTTGAAAAATCGAAAAACAGGTTGATATGATTTACTTTGACCATTTTCAAGAAAATAAAAATAAGTCAAAAAGGGACTTTGTAAAATTAATTTAGGATTATGATCCCTTCTTAAGATAATGGTGACATAAATTAAAAGTGTCTGAGACAATTGATCTTAACAGACATGTTAAAAAATGCTTAAATCTCAGTTGAAAAGGGGTAATATATTTGCGAAAAGATAAGATTATCTGCACTTTGTAAATGGCATACTTTTATAAAAAATAAACACATATACAAAAATTAATCAATGCTTTAAAAATGCCCACGCAGACAAGTGGGCTATGACAAAAGTTCCATAATAATTACATATAACATGAACTGTGTTCAAAACATGACTTTGTGACAATTAAAAGTAACATACGATATAATGAATATATGATATGTTCAGAACATAGATAATTTACTTACAATTGCATAAAAAACATTTTTTAAATGCAATTCCTGCTCTGCACCAGCAATTGATTTGAATACATTGTATATCTACATTCTAAGTATATAATATTATCTAAAATGAGTGCATTCACTATTATATTATGTACCATACAACATTTTCCACACCGGAACAATTGGCACAAATATATATTCCTGTTACAATATGTACATGAACAAAAATATTTCAAGAAAATACAACTTGAGAAAAAGTACTGAAATCGTAAGAAAAGTAGATAAAGTCAAGATAAAAGTAACTAGAACTATCACTAAATGTAATTAATAACCCCGCAAGACTGCTTCGGGAATGAGGAAGTTACTAGTAACAAAATACCTTGCAAAATAATTGAAACAGAGTTATGGTTGTGGGGAATAAAAGATAGTTGTGGTTCTGGTATGTTGCATTTCCTTTTAATGTGGTTGACCATTGATGAAGTTTTATTGAATTACTATGTAATAAGTCCAGAAAGAGTTACGCTTCTTAAGCACTTCACTTCCTCTCATTGCGCTTGAACATTGTATGAAGTTGCATTGAATTCTAAACATTAGTTTTTAAGTTATGCACCGGACAAGGAAAATGAACAAAGGGCAATAACTCTACAAGTTTTATTTAATTCCTATTGACTATTAATTTACTAGTTTTCAAGTTATGCTTTTGTTTGTTTGTTTTTGGGTTTTACGTTACATCGACACAGTATAGAGGTCATATCGCGACGTTCCAGCTTTACTGGTGGAGGAAGACCTCAGGTGCCCTTCCGTGCATTATTTCAGGCATACGGCGTACAAACTAGAGTAAACCACGACGTTCCCGTAAGCTAAGCTGATGCTTCCTCACATCAAAGAATCCAAAGTCCCCTGTCGATTAGAAAACCGCACAGAGGTGAGGCACAGTGTTCTGAAGTCAACGACGCTTAGAACACTTCGCAACGGAGCCACCAAGTTATTGCACTGGACAAAAAGATAACAACAGGCATAACCTGTAGTTTTTCCAATAAAGAGTTAGTGGTTCTTAGTGCACTGCATCTCATTCTACTGGCCCCTGGACGTATTGTTATTAGTTCATTGAATTTCAATCATTAATTTTCAAGTTATGTACTGGAAAATAAAAAATAACAGAGGGCAAACACTCTTAAATGATTCAAGAAAGAGTTTTGGTTTCTGCGCACTGCGCTTCCTCTCATTATACTTGACCATTGTATGAAATTGTATTGAATTCTAACAAGTATTTTTTAAGTATCAAAAAAGATCAAGAAAACAATAGCCTTTTGTGATGCACGATAGTTTTCCCACTTTTGTCAAACGATTTATTCAAACATTTATTTTATAGCGTCCAAACAGGTTGAGGTCACTGGACTTGAGGACAAAAGGCAGATAACTGCACTTGTTTATTTTAATTGCTTTATTAACATAGAGTTCTTTTGATATTTATAAAATAGCAGTAGTTTCTTTGTTTGTGTTTTTATTGCTTTATGGCAATATTCATAACAATTCATTACTTCCTAGCAGGTGCCGTGAAATTCGAATATATCCGGTCAAGTAGCTTTGCATGAACAACGTCTAAAATAAAAATTTCTCTCCAATTTATTCGCGAAATCGTGCGGACTTATTCGCGCAAACAAATATTCGCGCTTCATGGCCATCCGCGAATAAAGCGAATATTAATTGGTCGCGAATATTCGTTGGGTTACAGTATATGCTCTGGACAAGAAAAAAGCAATGGAAAAGTAACAAAGAGCAATAACTCTTTAACTGCTCTGGACAGAGTTATGGTTCTTGTGCACTGCACTTCCTCTCATTGAGCTTGGCCATTGTATGAAGTTGTTTTAAATTCCCAACAGTACTTTTCAAGTTATCCTCCGGACAAAGAAAGGTATCAAAGGGCAATAACTCTGTAATAAGTCAAGATAGAGCAATTGTTCTTGTGCACTGCACTTTCTCTTAATGTGCTTGATGATTGCATTGTATTGAATTCCAACTAGTAGTTTTCAAGTTATGCTTCAGACAAGGAAAAGTAACAAAGGGCAATAACTCTGTAATTACTTAGATAAAGTTATGGTTCTTGTGCACTGCACTTCCTCTTATTGTCCTTGACCATTGTTTGCAATTGTTTTGAATTTTAAAAAGTAGATTTCAAGTTATGCTCCGGACAAGGAAAAGTAACAAAGGGAAATAACTATGTAATTAGTCACGATGGAATTACAGTTCTTGTACACTGCACTTCCTCCTCATGTGTTTGACCATTGTATAAAGGTATATTGGATTCCAATTATTAGTCTTCAAGTTATGGTCCGAACAAAAGAAAGCTATGAAAAAGTAACAAAGGGAAATGACTCTGTAGTTACTTTAAAAAAAGTTATGGTTCTTGTGCACTGCACTTCCTCTTATTGTTGCTGTCCATTGTATGAATTCTAAAGTAGTTTTAAATTCCAACCAGTAGTTTTCTAGTTAATCTACGGACAAAGAAAATTAAGAAAGGACAATAACTCTGTAATAAGTCAAGATAGATTTATGGTATTTGTGCATTGCACTTCCTCTCAATGTGCTTGATCATTGTATAAAGTTGTATTGAATTCCAATCATTAGTCTTTAAGTTAAGCTCCGGACAAGGAAAATGCAACGGCACGCTGGACCAACCGACCGACCACAGAGTGGCTCCTATATACCCCCCCCCCCCCCACAAACTTCATTTCGGGGGTATAATAAGTTCTATTTTAAATGCAATTTATGACCCTTTTATGTGACCCTTAAGAAGTGCATTTCTTTTGTTATAATGAATGAGTCTACTAAGTTTAATGCGTACATTATAACTAGAATATAACCTGGCTTATTTATATTGTGTCACATTTTGATAATCATAAAACAAGAATAGAACAGCCTTAATAGTTTCTGACACAATGATGCTCTATAAAAATAATAGTGACAACAGAATATGATTTGCTGAAAATTATTTCATCAATTTGTTCATGTCAAGAAGCCATTTGAAGATTAAACCTTAAACCACTTAATGTAAACTTAAGGCAGTAATATACCGGATACAAGTTTTGTGAAATGTACATAGATAAATAACATCCTACAGCAAGTTGCCTGATTTAATTCATATTATCCACTGTTATGTATAACAAGAGCCGTTAGAAAAGACCATACACTAGATTAACTTCATATCAGTTAATATAATAATTCATAACGTATAATTAAAAAAATCAATTTTTAAATATTCTATATATTTTTTCATCAATATGAGCAGTCAAATGTCCAACTTTTTCTTGGCAATTATAATATAAACCTGACAATGTCAATGAAATCAATGTGAAATAGAAAATATTGACAGCAATTTGTATGCTTTATTGGAAAAAGATAACAATGTGATAAATACTACACTCCAGTGAAAAAAGTTGATTAAAGTAAAATGTTACATTTTAAAACTAAAATTCTAAGTTGAAAAACATGCTTTAAGAAGATTATGGGTAACATACAGAAGCACAAAACCGTGTTTGATAAAAAATGCCCATGCCCAGATTATTGTCAGTAACAAATTTTCAAAAAGGTTTACCTATTTACTCACCCTATTATATATAGACAAAAATTTGCAAAAACACAGTTTTTGAACTTGAGTGAGTCATGACTTTTAATTCTTGTAAAAAATATAAGTTAGCATGTCAAAACAATTTTGTGTTTAAGTGCTAAAATAAGGTATTAAATTTGGAATAATGGAAGACATAGTAACTTGCCAAGTGCGAAAATTGTGAAGCAATTGGTACAGTTAGAACCAAAGATAAATCCAAATTGCTTGTTTAGGTTTACCATTACGGACAAACGGACGTATAGCAAAACAATTTTATTTGTAAGTGGTATTTTTCATAGTAAAAATAAGACCACTTTATGAAAGTGTTAACTTTATATGACATAATCATACAAAATAAAGTAATACATGCTAAGAACTATCGACATAGAAATTAAAGTGACTACAATATATGGTGACAACTGTTTTAAACTTGAGGTAGATGTTTATCACAGGTAAATCTCATATACTTCCTAGTTAGCCATGCATTTGAAAATATGTGATATTTATTTTGTAAATGACCATTGACCAGTCTTAACAATACTTAAAATTAATAAGCAAATCTAAGCTTAAAGTTAACATAAACAGGTGATGTATAATATTTAATTTCCTTCCATTGTGGTGTCCCAGATTTGTAAAATATTACCTGTTAGATAACAGTTGGGGTCTTCTGATTAACAATGAAGTCCTACATAGAGGAAAAACTGAAATATAGAAAAAAATTATAATAAATAGGGCATTAAGATTAAACTATGATTAAAATCAGCTCTTAATAATGCTCCGACCGATTTTAGATATGACCGTGACCAAATGCGAAATCATTTCTGGTAAGCTTTCACACGGCGAGCTTTTATAATTTTGAAAGCAAAGTAATTTCTAATTTTAACCCTAGAAAAACCAATACTGAGTAGGTAATTTTCACGTAATTTTCACGATTTCGAGAGCAAACATGGTGTTGTCCATATAGCCAAATGGAAAAGGAGCAAAACAATCTCGACCATTAAAATTGACTCTATTATTGCAAGTTGATTTGATAAAAAATTACTTTAAACATTTTTTCTAACAACAATTTGTTTAATTTCCACGAATAACGGGATTTTTGATACTTCTAATCTAATGCCTTTGTAAAAACTTGTTTGATATTATGAAATTATAACATGGCTAAAATAGCTTTCTCGTGAAATCCGTATTATAAAGAAGGCAAAACATATACGGTTATCATCAGATCTCATAACATAGAAAAATAAGAAGATCAGAACGTTAGTCAGATTGTTAAGGTTTAAAACTAAAGGCACCAACACATTCATTTTTTTGTTTTTGTTTCTGAAGTCAAACTCATCAGGGGAAGAATACTGTTGTAATGATTCTCCAAGAAAATAGACTCATTTTCTTGTACAATATATAATTATTTAAATTTTATATCTGACTTTGACAGTCAACATCATTTACAAATCTGAAGGTCAAACTTAAATTATTCCTAATGTTGGTGTTACCATAATAAAAATAGTGTTGTTGTGTCCCAGTATGAATCAAATTTGTCCATCATGATTGATAATGATTAAAATATAGAAGTTAAATCTCAGTTTAAGCTAAATCTAATAAAATGCTCTGATATAAATGAAAGCCATAAATGAATAACAAAGTTTAATAATGACAATTAAATCAAATTGAAAAAATTTGACCTAGACGATGGAGGTCAATAAAAGGTCATGGTCATATATTCGGTGGTTGTGTCATATGTGTTCTTTTGTCCGAATATATATCATTATCCGTATGTAAATAAAACAGTTATGACAATTTATAAAAAAAAATAATTTTAACTTGACAGTCAATTTATTAGTCAAGGTCATTGAATAATTCAACATTCTGGCATTTACATATTACAATGTGTTCTCTTGACCAAATAATAGTGAAATTGGTAAACAAGAAATTTTGATCGACACATATATGTATATATGTGATATTAAAACATAGCTAGATTACTTGGTGCCCACCAGAGAACAACCATTTTGGATAATTACTTTTGAATGTTTGTAAGCTGGAAGAATTTCTTATGTTTAAAGGGAGGAAGATCCAAAATGTTAAGCCTGAATATGATAGGGAGTTTTCTGCAGAATTCAATTCCAATGGTTTAATTGGGGACTTAAAGAAGTCTTAAATGTTCATAAGATATTACTGATTTATTTTCTGTATTTGTAAAATGATTTTGTATATAATTAGGGATACTATATTTATACATTTTGTATACTATAATGGACCTTTAATTTTATAATTGACTCTATCAGAGGATTTCATCCAGTTTAATTCAGAAAATAACTCATCACTCTTAAATAGAAATGTGAAACACATATTTAAGCATGTTAGATGTTTAACAACTAAAGAAAGTAGCACAGAATAATGGACAACTACAATTCGAAAGAGTTGCCACAAGGGTGTTTTTATTGAATATAACAATGCTTACCTATACACAAAGTTATCCCAAAAGGTACAAAGGCCTGTTATAAAGATGTTTTATAAAAATGGTATTAAAAATTACTGCTTGATTATTATGGATGCATACAATTGTCACAAAAAAGGCACAAACCTTTCAGTAGGGCTTAATTATGCAAAACAAAAAAAAGTTGAAAGAGTTATTATGCAAAACAGGTAATTGTAAAATGTGAATTGTCAATCTATTCCCTTCCATAGTTATGGAGATACCAGCTTAAACGCAAACATTTTAGCAAGAATTTCTAAGTCAAACAAGTGGCATAAATATGCAAAAAGCATACTAGAGTTATAGGACTTGTGCCATTAATGTTATATAATCACAGAGAAGAAGCGTGTGAAATGTCAATTCCCCTCAGTAACAATGGAGACAGTGAGCTTACATACAAAAACTTAACCAAGAATTTCTAATTAACAAGATGGACATCACTCACCTGTATATACAAGCTCTACGTGATAAAGAACAAGTAATATTGTAAACAATAAACAAAAGCAGATATGCAATCTAAATCTTAAACTGGTATCACAAAGTTCATATTTGTATCTGAAATAGTGCATGTGTAAAAACCTTACTGGTTACTATTGTTATGGCAAAACCACAGTTCAAAAAGATGTGCACATATAAGGAAAATCAATGACCCCCCCAGGGGCAGCGCCAGTTTTGACCAAAAGGTTTTTATTTAACCAAATTTGGTAGACACTCACAGGAAGTTGCTTCATGCTTATCAGGGATTATTTTTAGCTTGTTTCGGTCATATTTCAATTGAAAATAGTATATCATTTTCCCAATCCACAGGGAAAAATTCCCAATTGAAAGTAACAAAATAAAAATATTGAATAAAAACCTGTAAAATCTTTGAAAATATAGGCTTCTTCCATGTTTGAAGATGCTATCCTAGACAGTGATTGTTTGCATTCTAGCTCTTGCTATTTCTTTTTTTTTTAAGATGATTTTTTTGTTTGTTTTTACTAAATACATATAAGGCAAATCAATAAAACCCTCCTGGGGCGGAGAAATTTTGACCCTAGGGCATTTATTTGACGTAACTGTAGATATTCACTTGAAGTTGTTTCATGTTAAATATATTAGCTCCAGATCTTTGGGTTTTTTTTAGATGATTTTTAAGTTTTTACCATATACATATAAGGAAAATTAATGACACCCATGGGGCTGGGCCAATTTTGACCCTAGGTCTTTAATTTGAAAACAATGGTAGGCACTCACGAGAAGATGGTTCATGCAAAATATCTAAGCACTACCCTGCGGAAATGATTATAGCCAAACCATGTTTGAACCATGTTTGAAACATGGTTGCTCATGTTTCAAACCTTTCCATAAAACATGTTCTAGCTTTGTGCTGACAATGTTATGAACATGTTTAAAACATGGTTGATGATGTTTGTAAATTGGCCCCCAGTTCCAAAAAAATGTTTGATCATGGACAATAAAAGTTATGAAATGACCATATTTCAGCAACATATTTATAACCATTAAATGGTTCTGATATGGCCGTCAGAAACATACTGCTGAAAAGACTATGTTTTGGCCATGATATAAGTGACTCTGATGGGGATTCGTTTTGGCCATGTATAAACCATGATGTAACCATGCAGAATTTATTACAATTACAGTCAAACCATGTTTTAAACATGATTGTTCATGTGTCAAAACATGTTCTAGCTTTGTTCTGACAACATTATAAACATGTTTGAAACATGGTCAATCACGTTTGTAAATTGGCTCCCAGTTCCAAAACATGTTTGACCATGGACAAGTTACGAAATGACCATATTTCAGCAATATAATTATTTAATACCAGTATGTGGTTATGAGTATGACACTTCTACTAAAAATACATCTATAAATGACAAACACAATTTAAACTGTGACCTGGGCTGCTTCAAGGCAAAATATGAAAAAAATAAGTGGACTGTGTACACTTAAATATCAAAAATACACTTGTCAAATAATGGCTTTATATTGTTAAGTATCAATTGTGCAAGAATTGCCTTTGTGTCACAAAATATGGAAAGTTCAAAACAATAACAAGTTATTTTACAATATGAAAATATTAAAACGTTTGCGCCACATCACTACAATTCTCCGAGTTAAGTTAAAGTTACAGCTATACTCAACAACTTCCTTTAAATGATTCCTCAATGATAGTTTTCAAACTCAACCTTGAAACTGTGAACAAAACTGTGTATTAAATTAAAACACCTATACATAATCATCCATAATATCCGGGGTATATCATAAACTATGTCAGCGATATACACAAATCACATCAGATAAACTGTACCAACGGCAACATCATTTAGTAAAAAAAAAAAATGGCACAAATGTTACTTGAAAACTGATGACTTCAAGAGTAACTGTAACATCAAAGTAACTGGACAGAATTACTCCTTCGAACACCTCCTCTGCAGTTTTTTCTGCACACTGTGTATTTTTTGGGTGATATCTTTCTGTTTTATTGCTGGAAACTTACTCTTAAGAATAGATTTCATTTTTGCAATTTTTGTGAAGTCGAGTGCTTTTTTTACAGACTCAAGATTCACTTTAGTATTAGCCCTCTTGCCACTAACAGACGATTGCAATATTGTTTCTTTGTCAAAGAAATGCAGCAGCAAAATTTCAACTGCGCTGAATTCATTGTCAGCATTTTCAATTAGTTTGTTTAAATCCATGTTGGCCTCGCTTTTCTCTTCCTTTGTGGTATTTGCTGCTGCTGCTGCTTCTAGTTTTCGAACTCTTCTGCAGAGGTTTCTTAGGTCATCCACAACTGCATCCAGCTCCTCTTTGGTGACATAGTCTTTCTGGCTGAAATAATCATTATAGGCTATAATCATCCTGTGACTAAACAATAACAGAAATTATTTATAAACTGTATTACATGCACAACTAGGCATACTTTTTTATCACTTCTGTGAGGTTTTATTAAATTCAGGGTAGTTGCAGAGAAATTATCTGGACAGTTTGCCATACACAGACTGACTGACAGAAACCTGAATCCAATAAATTCCCATGTTTCATATCTGGGGTATAATTATGGAACAAGAGGACTTAGTTGATGGTCTTTACTTATATCATTAATAAGACTTAAGAAAACACGCTAATTAATGTCTCTGAAAAACTATATTTTAGAAATAACATTAGCAATCCTTGTAATAAAAGGGCACATAACTCTGCAGTGCTATGCATCAAAATAATGCCTTGCATGATGCTTACATTACCTAGTGATGGTTGATGGCAAGATTCAATGCAATCATTTAAAAAGGAGTTTGCAAAAAAATAAGACTGAGTAGTTCAAAGTTTTTTAACGATCAAGGGCACATAACTTTGGGCATACTGGTGTGATTCAGCCCATAAAGAACATGACAGAGATCTTGTGGTGAAACATATTCCCTATAAATATCATTAGGATGCAGGGCCGGCAAAATCAATTGTCAGTTTTGCCCAGGTTGTCTCACATTCTGTACGGACAAGTGAAAATTTTCAAGAATAAACTGTGTAAATATCATACCGACAAGTTAAAAAATGCTTCACATAAAAACGGACAAGAAAGTAAAAATCAGATTTTGCCGGCCCTGGGATGGGAAAAGAAATGAAATTGCTACAGTGACAAGGTGAAATATATTAATTTTTGTAATTCAAGGGCACATAATTCTGCAATGCCTACATGGATATGCATCAAAATTTTGTATTACACACCTGCATTGCCTTTAGTGATCATTGATGGCTGTGCCAAGTTTCAATTCAATCAGTTGAAAAGTGATGGATATATTTGCAACAAAAGATAAATTTGCAACAAAAGATTATGGTGTCAAACGCAACAGACTGACCAACCAGTTGACTGACACAGTGATTCCAGTATACCCACTGCAAACCTTGTTTGTGCACAGTGGAGATATAATAATTCTGTAATAAAACAGTCATTACCTGGATTTAAACTTCTTGATGGATGGAGAGCAAACTTCAGTATCCTCCTCCTCCAACAATATGACATTAGCACTGTTACAATCCATATCTGATTCAGATGTAGTTATAGATGCCTCAGTTCTACAAAATAAATTCAGGATATATTTTTCCTATGCCCTTTTCCACAACTGTCGCAGCATTATTCAGTTTTAAAACATTCTTTGATACCTTAACACCAAGCAGTTTGTGCAGTTGGACAAAATTTTCTTTTTACACTTCAAATCCATTACCTTTATCTAGTGGACTAGTTCATTTTTTATTATTACCAGAATTATCCAGACAACATAAAAGACAATATTGAGTCAGCGATGGTTTCACTTTTTTTACAGAGTCTTAAGATATGTTTAAATTAATATATGAGCTTTAAATGCTACAATAATTGTTTATCTTGAAAAATAAATTAATTAAAACATATCACATCCTTTCGACGGCCATAGCGTAATAAAACATTCCGAAAAATCGACTTCTCAAAAGCCGGGCGCTAAAGTCATAAGAAGGCTATAACGTAATAAACCGGTGTAAAATTTTAGCTTCCTGAAAGCCACTACTGTTTTGTCGTAGGAAGGCCAACAAAATTTAGTTTTAAATGACTAAATTCTTGAAGTTTACCTTTCATTTATTTCATTCTGTTAAATGTTGTTCAAATAAAAACACCAAATGTGTTAATTGTATAGTGCCCTTTATTGACAGATATAGTAAATGTTTAGATATACAGTACACCTTTTGATTAATGAGGTAATCAAATCGATATCAAAATTAAATGAAGAAAATCTTCTAAATGGTATAGTATTTTAAAATGCATTTATTCATACATCAAACAGAGTTTCTGTAAGCAGTTCTCTTATTTGAAACAAAAATAAGTTGAATTTACTAAATTCACGTTGAAAAGCATAGTATCAATCACCCTTCCTGAGATAAATTGATTTTCAATAATTACGTTTTAAAACGTTGTGGACGTTTTACTCAACAGGGTATTGTAATAGGCTATATTGGTAAATAACGTAAAATTTACCATTCTAAAACGTTCAGAACTTGTTTTGAAAAACAGGGATTGTGAGTCTATTTATTGCAGTTGAACGTAATATTAACAGTGTTATACGGTATGGCTTTGTTGTTTATCGTATCCAGTTGAACAGCCATAGCGTAATATTTTGATAAACACATTAAAAAACTAGAATGTACGAAAACGAGGTTTTTACGGGTTTGCATGACACAAAATTCAAGTTTTACGCTGATTTACGCTACGGTTTCTAGAAAGGTATGTTTTTGATACGTTTAACTACGCTATGGACGTCTGTCGTAAAATAAGACTGGCTTTCAGGAATGTAAAAATTCGATACGTTTTCTTACGCTTTGGCCGTCCTACGGGTATAGCGGATGGCCGTCAAAAGGATATAGGGAGTATGGTGTTGTAGAACTAGATTGTAGCCGAGGCTTTGGAGAGGTCTTGTGCTACAACAATTTAGATACAAGCCTACAGATCACAAACTACTATAGTATTTGGCTATTATTTAAATGATACTAACACAGCAGATGTTTTACTCCCTGCACCAATGTCTACTGGTTTGGAACTGTCTATTGTCTTGGTGGTACTGCCTGCACTCACTTCCTTGTTTACCAGGGTGGTATTGTTGGCATCCCTGCTGTCAGCCCTGTCATTTAGCTTTTTGGTGGCTGGGACAAGATTTCCATCATTTAAAGATTTGGCTAATGGAGTATCACTTGCAGCTTTGTCAAGAGGGTTGAGATCATCAGCATTTGCCACTTTTTCTTCTTGGCGGGAAGTAGCTAGGACATTCACAGTCTTGTTGGTGTTCACTGAAAATGAATAAAACACTTACAGAACAGAGCACTAAAGTTCCTTAAATACGATCTGCACATTTTACGATGCTGAGTGTTACTACCTTATTTACTGAAATGTTTGTGATGTTTTTCCATTTCAGTGTTTTTTTTCACCAAAATATTCGGCAAAATTCTCCCAATTCCCCCCTCAAAGCTGAAATTTTCCCCTATAATATGGCAGCCCAAATTTGCCTGCAATGAATATCATTTTTTTGCAACTAACTGCCGAAAAATGCTTTATTTTATGCCTGTAAGACTTACTGTTAAGCAAGGTTTTTCATATAGGTAAGGGGAGCTACTCCTGGTATCCCAACAATTTATCATGTGACACATCAATATTTTAGATCCGTATAAAAATCCCCCTCCTATTGCATTTTTCCCCCTCCAATGGGCACCGACCCCCTTCCCCAAAAAGTGAAAAAAAACACTGCATTTTAAGCCCTGGTGGCTATCTTGTTAGAGAGGCAGAATTAATTTAACTTTTTTTAGACAATGAATTTGGCTAAAGTTGATTGTAAACGTTTTGTAGCAAATTTTAATGACAAATAACACCAGACATTTACAGTGTTCACAAAAAGATCCTCCTTGCTCATAATACTTACAGTACTCTTCTCTTATTCTTCTTATGATGTCATCAGCAGTCTCTTCCTCAAAAAGAAGAGAATTCAAGTAAACTTGAAACTTCTTTCCCTCGCTTTTAAGAGAACTGGTGGTACCCTCTGAAAAATAAACAGTTCATGAAACTAGGAAGGCATACATGTGTAAATTGATCTTTCACTTTCTTTTTTGCGCATTACATATGATTTTGATTCTTGTTAGATTTTTTCCTTACGTCGTGCAGTTACTGCATGCAAGCAGGAATTAACTAATTTAAGAACATATCAAATTTAAGCATGGAAACTGGATTAAAAAAAGTTTGTTCAATTAATGAATATTTGTAAAGCATTTATTTGGTCACTTCTTTATCATGTGATTGTTTCACTGTGCTTTGGTGTACATGCTTGTTTTTGTTTATGACTGCCGCCAAATATTTCTGGTAGCAGCGGGGATTCTGTCATAAAATTGACCATCAGCTGCAGTCCTTTCATGTGCATTATTGTTTTGATAGCAGACATAGCATGTGTCAAGTATTGTACAATCTTCAAGATCATATCACAACAATTGTCTTTGAAATACTGCCGTGTTGTATTGAATTAAATATTTTTTTCCAGGTCAGTTGGGAATATTTACCGTTACTAAACAGAATTCTTTCACATTGGTAATTTGACCACTTGAATAATGTCTAAAGAGTCATTTTATTTTTCATTTTATGTTATGATTACTAGTGAATATATGTTGTTTTTTTTAATTTCTAATATAGGTCCTTTTGGTCATCGCCGATGATGATGTCCAAATTTTCACAATTCATCTGCTACAACCAAGTGTATATATATTCATATGTTCCATGAAAATCATACATGTATTAAAATAAAAAGAAAACAAGAGCGATCAGTGATCACATGTGTCGCCTCATGATGGCAAATTTCATGTTGGGACAAGTTTTGTGACAGACAGTGCACAACAAGACTTGGTACTGACCATTCCTGTAAAGTTTGGATGAAATTGCACCAGTAGTTTATGAGGAGTAGTGGAGACAAGCTTTTTTGTATCTGGCAACACACAGAAAAAAAACACCTTTTCAACAAAGGGCCATAACTTGGCCAAAAATCATTCAACCGGAAAACCCATGCAATATGCGCAAGGACTTGAGCTACAGATAATCCTGTAAAGTTTCATTGAAATTGCATTAGTGGTATAAGAGAAGTAGTCCGGACAAACTTAAAAAATAAAAATTATTAAAGGGCCATAACTCTGACAAAAATCATTGAACCGGAAAATGCTGACAAATATGCACAACTAGACATGGTACTGATTATTGCTGTAAAGTTTGGATGAAATTGCACCAGTAGTGTATTAGGAGTAGTCCGGACAAGTTTTGTGACGGAGAAATGAGCCCTATATGTTGCCACTACTCCGTAGAGGCGACACAAAAAGGCTACCTTCCGACCCACTCCTTGTAACCCTGGGTTGGCATTAGCTAACAGATGTATTTTATAGGTTGGCACATGGAAATGAAACATGTGCCATATTCTTACCTATCTAATTAAAAAAAGCATTGAATAAGAACAAGAAAATTTATTGCATCATTCAAAGCCCTTGAATTTGCAATACTAACAATTTGCTGGAACCAAATCTTTTTGTTGGTGCCAGTGCAACCATGAGTCTAGGAATAAATCAAAAAAAAAAATCCCATGTATATACATCTACTATATAAAAAAAACCACAAGGCAGGCAACAACATTTCCCCACCCACATTTACAAGGAATATTCGTAACAAGAGCTGTCCGTAAGACAGCGCGCTCGACTTTTTTATTGCTTGCCAATAAAAAAAGTTTTTGCAGTAAAAGGCAATACAAGAATCTCTGTATTTTTAAAGTGAACAATGGCCATGAGCATTAAGATATTTAGTGAAGAATTATTTTACTGAATTGTGTGATACCCTTGAACACTGCAGCAAAGTTTGAAATGTTTAAGTCAAAAGAGGGCTGGTAAGAAAGAAAAAAAAACTAGTTGTTTGATACCCTTGAATATTACAGCAATGTTTATATGACATAATTTATGGTAAAGTGAACAAGTGGATAGGAATGAATTTTTTTAGATTTTTTAAGTTTTTTAGTGCTTGCCTATAATACAAAACATTGACAGTTAAGGGCCATAATTCAAATAAAATCTTTGACAGAATTACCTTCTCCTGGACATGTTTGGGAATCATGATTGTAAACAAGTATTCCAACTTTCAAATTAATATCTCAAACAGTTCAGTCAAAAAGTGGACTGGTACTAAAAACTTAACCAAGATTCTAAGTCGATAAAAGGCCTTAATTTTTAAAACAAATCCTTGACAGAGTTACCTTCTCTTGCGTACAGATGGGGTAATGATGTGAAATAGCATTAAAAGTTTCAAAGCAATATCTCAAAGGGTTAAGGCAATAAGTGGATTTTACCCATATTCAATGTATTTTCTAAGTCAAAAAAGGGGCATAATTCTGTCAAAAACCTTGACAGAGTTATGTCCTCTTGTCTGTTGATGAAGGTCGTGATGGTAAACAAGTATGGTCAGTTTCAAAGCAATACCTCCAATGGTTTTGAAATAAAGTGAGGTGGTACAAAAAACTTAACCAAGCTCAATACACTTTCTAAGTCAAAAAAGGGCCATAATTCTGTCAAAAACCTTGACAGAGTTATGTACTCTTGTCTGTAGATGGAGGTTATGATGGTGAACAAGTATGGTAAGTTTCAAAGCCATACTTGTAATACTTCTGAAATAAAGTGGGGTGGTACGAAAAACTTAACCAAGGTGTGACGCCGACGCCGGGGCGAGTAGGATAGCTCCCCTTTTCATAGAAAAGTCGAGCTAAAAACAACTGGAATTTACTTCCGAGCACACTTAATCAATAAAGCACATTAAAGTCTATCAGAAACACTGCTTACTCTTATCAACTATCCAACTTTTACGCCAATTGAATGAATTTATCACTGCTCTTCTCCCATTGTTGGTTCCATTGCCAGTTCAAGTGATATACTCCATCATACCGTTATTAACCGGTCTTTGCAGATCCCGAAATTCTATC
This sequence comes from Ruditapes philippinarum, assembly GCF_026571515.1. Lineage (NCBI taxonomy): Eukaryota > Metazoa > Mollusca > Bivalvia > Venerida > Veneridae > Ruditapes > Ruditapes philippinarum. The sequence continues at coordinate 77,208 of NW_026863420.1, read as the reverse complement.
CAAAACAAAAAAGAACGATTTAAATAAAAATCCCATATTATATATACTATTAAATATATGGGATTTTTATTTAAATCATTCTTTTTCTGTTTTGGATATAATTTCTGTCAATAACGGTATGATGGTCAGTTTATCATTAGAACTGGCAATGGAACAGACGATGGGAGAAGAGCAGTGATAAATTCATTCAATTGGCATGAAAGTTGGATAGTTGGTAAGAGTCTCAGTAAGCAGTCTGAGTGTTTCTGATAGATTATAATGTACTTAATCGTTAAGTGTGCTCTGAAGTAAATTCCAGGCGTTTTCATGAATATTCCTTGCAAATGTAGCGGTAGGTGGGGAAATGTTGTTGCCTTCCTTGTGTTTTTTATAGTATATATAGGGGATTTTTTAAATCGTTTTTTTTTTGGATAAAATTTCAGGTTCCAGTGATATTCCCATATAAATATGGAAATGCCAAATTTATTTGACTAAGATGGCAGTATCAGTCATTGCGTTTGTTTACCCTCCGTAACGTTCCAGTTCCTGATACAACCCTTTTTCAATCGCTATTCTGTACTTTAATTCCCCTCCAAACATTTTTTTTTTGTTTTCATAAAAAAAGTTGCATCAGGGTCTCGGGAGGTGGGGTGTGGTAAATGAATTAAACACCGATACTGCCACTTACGTTAAATATCTGTTACTGCATTTCGTGGCCTGTCGCAAAATAGCTCAGTACCTAATGTTTTTAGTAAATTATATTTGAGTATTCTATATATAAAATCTCAACCGGACAATCATTCTGCAAACTGCATTTGCCGCGCACTCTTTGCAAAGCATACTTACTTGCAATTAAAATGGCTGGATACTTTTTGCCCTTGAATTTCACTTGAGTTTTGGATCCTATTGTAGCCCCCATCTCTACTGCTGAATTCTGCACCAACGACCAGGCACTTTCTTCAGGCCAGAAAACCAGATTTGTCTCCGATGCTGACATGACTGTTTTTTCGAACGCCTTCCCGCAAAGTAAACTCAATGCGCACGCGTCAGAACCATGTGCTTTCTCAATCGCAACTTTTCGGCCCTTTCCGTCAGTCTTATAGATAATGTTCCGATTGGTGCTTTCTTCCCGGACTACGGCGGAAAAACACGAATATTTTCGGGTAGGTATAGCCGACGTCGAATCAGCCAGATAATCAGGTGAGTAACTTGTATTTATTAAAAAATACAGTTATGTTATCAATCTTTGGACTATTTTTGTAAAAAAAAAAAAAAAAAAAAATGATATCGTTATGTTATCTCGGACATGATATTACTCACGTAGCTGTGCAATGAATTCCGTATAGAAACAAAACAGGAAGCACGTTTCATTTTGTTGTTAAAAAAAGTAATTTAGCACTCGCAGACACTGGTAAAAGTGATATTTATTTGAATTAAATTTAATGTGATTCAACATCTCGTACAGTAATATAAAAAGATGGAAAAAGAATACAAGATCTCAAGTCACGGAAAACTAGTACGTTTAGTCATTTCGGCCCCAAGACGTTTCGGCCCCAAATTACCCAAGACGTTTCGTCCCTTTACCAAAACTGTCATTTTTGTTCTTAAAGTCTTACCTTTATGTATTTTAAAAACATAAGATGAAATTAATAAGTAAATAAATGAATGACAAACATATAATAGTGCCTCATACTGTCATACAGAGCTCTCGTTTGACATGGGACACGTTAAAATCCGGAAAATTTATGAACACATTTGACAGGTGATAAAATCTGCTCAAGAGTCAATTTGCCTCATGGGAATTTTAAGTTTTACATTAATTATTACCATTAATTCACTCTTGATTATCTTTCAAATCCTACATATGTTTTAATCACACTAGATAAAAACGTCAACAGGCAATTTAAATTGTCTATTTGCCACATGGGATTTTAAGCTATGCAATAATAATTACCTTAAATCCACCCCTAATTACCTATCAAATCTTACATTTGTTCAAATCACACTCAATAAAAATGTCACCGTGTATTCCACACAGCATTGTTTATAGCATGTGCACTGAATCGTGAATCAGTGGATGTAATTTGGCGTTGCTAAAAATAGCTCTACACAACTGATAAGAATAACATACTTGAGATGTCAATTATAAATTGCTTTTAAAGGTTTACAATATGTCTTTGATTTACTTGGAGTACCTGTACATTTGTTATTTCTTTTTTCATTGAATAGTCCTAGTACATTTTGGTATTTTAAATTAATATGATATAATTTATTATACAGCATACCAGTAAAGATAATTTTTACCTTAAAAATAATTCATGTTAGAAAAAAATGATTTGACTCCTGAACATTTTGGTCAAAGAATCTTTGACTTGTGAAATTCTGACCCTACTGAGAGCCCTGTTCTTACTTATACCATAATAAATGACAGAGGCATCTGTTTCAGAAAGGTGATATCTTTCCCGTGGCTTTCATTCCATCGGGTGCAGGGGAGAGACATGCATTTTTCACAAAAAACATCTAGTTATACAATTGTTTTATCTGCTTCGGTTATTCTTTTACTATCCTGTTAATTTTTCAGATGAATTCATCAAAGAAAGACTGTTGTGATGTTGTGAAAATTGGGAAAAAGACTTATTTCAGATGTACTCTTTGTGGAGCTCACCGTTCTACTAAAAACAGGGTTTTTTCACATCTGGTGGATTGTCATTCCTTAAGTAAGTGTAACATCACTGTTTTTATGTTAAGTCAAGGTAACCTGGTCCTTTGGACAGGCCATGTTTTGTTGGCGTCCGCGCCGAAGCGCCGCGCCCTTATGGAATGAAATCAGATTTTGTGAATGGGCGACAGCAACTTCTCGAGCCTTTTAGTTGGTCATAATAAAAAAACGATCATTCCGATTGGTATGAGGGTGCTTGATTAAAAAAAAATGTCTCGATATGTACAATGAATAGCGAACTGGAGAATTTCGCAGTGCATGAAATAACCTTTTCCGTCTCTTCGGTTTTTTTATTTATCATTTTGTAGTACACAGTGGGTTATTATGGTATGTTAAAATAGAATGATGAGTTGATGACCTAAACTTTCCGAAAATCATTTTATAGAGGGATGTACTGCTATCGGTAATTCCCGGTCTCTCCCGGTCTATTTTGACCGGGATTTACTAGTGACCGGCGAATAGTATCCGGTCTCTCCCGGTTTTGGAGTAGATATTTGATATCGTTACAGAACAGAACAAATATTTTACAGATAAATAATGAATGTTTGTCACTTAGTTTGGTTACAATAATTAATAAACACAGATCAACTTTCAAATCTATTGATTATTATTATACATAAACATACAATTCCAAATAAAACCAAACAACAACAACAATAGCATGTTTCATTTTATCTATATGAGATAAAAACAATAAATATGTGCAATAATTGAGAAAAAGGTACATTTTTTATGGTATTAATATGACACTATCAACTTTGAAACATTTTATTTAATTTGTTATTCGTGTTTAGTAAAGATGCCGAGGAATTATTCAAAGTTGCAAATTAGATTTTATGAACTATTCAATTGATTGATAATTTAAAAAATGATAAAGAAAAATACAAATGTACATGTACATTGTTTAAGAATAAACAATATTATATATTGAAAGATTAAACATAATTTACTGACTTTTTCCAGTTAAGTTTTGACTTATAATCGTCGGTCAATATGACAATTGAATTCTTAAAATTTATTTTACAATTTTGATAAAAAAAGAGTAGTAAACATAAAAACTCAGTATCAAAATAGCACATAAAACACAAAAAGAGAGGAAAACGATATTCATAAAATCTGTATTTTTTATATTAAAATAGATATTACAATTATTGTATAAAAAACAATTATGCTCAACATGATCAACATGGTAATATAACCAGTGTCATATTTTTACTAAGTGTGAACAGATACCTTAAGAGGGGGTCTTTGCTAATAGCGATAACATAATAAGAGACAACTCCACAAGTATGGTGTTGATCATGCGTTACACATATGGATTATATTTATAAATGATGTATGAATGTATATCCGTTGCTATTAATAAGCACGATCATAAAGAAAGTAATATTTTTAATCTCTAGCATGCCAATCAAAATTCATAATGAACAATGTCTTTCGTCCGTTCATTCTGGTAAAAACCAATTAACCATTGAAAAGTTTATAAGAATATCTTGTCATCATATGTCTACTAGTTCATCTTCACTTTCTGCATTACTTGCTTGGACGCCCTTTGATGCTTTGCATCAATGCTTTTCTTGTAAAGTTTTGTCAAGAAAATGGACATTTCTCATGGAGAAATGCAGTGCACAAGAACTGTAACCTTGTAATTCCTCCCATAAGTTATTGCTCTTCTTTATTTTCATACATGTACTTCATTTTTTTCTCTGGACTGTAAGTTAATTTAAATATCAAGGGTATTGTCATGAAACTTGATTCATGGACAGAACCCTGAGTCTAAGTGTGGAGAAGTACAATATACAAGAACTATTACTCTTAATTTCTTGAAAGCTCTTTTTTTAAAGATTTTCAAAATTTGTTGTTGTTTACTGTATACATTATATTATAATGAAATCAATGACCTATTTTGAACCCAGGGCTTTTATTTGAACAAACTTGGTAGACACTTACTAGATGATGTTTCATGCTTAATATCTCAGTTCTAGCTATTTTCGTTCTTTAAAAGAAGATTTTTCTAAGATTTTTACTATATACATTTATACAGAAAATCAATGACCCCCGGGGCCGGGTTAATTTTTACCCCAGGGTTTTATTTTTTAACAAACTTGGTAGACAAACAATAAAAGTTGTTTCATGCTAAATATATAAACTTTAGCTCTTTGGTTTTTTTTTAAAGATTTTATAAGTTTTTACTATATTAGGGGGCCTATACATATTAGGAAAATTAATGACCCCCGGGGCGGACAAAATTTTGACCCCAGAGCTTTTATTTGAACAAACATTAGAAGATGTTTCATGCTTCATATCTTAGCTCTTGCTTTTTGGGATTTCTAAAAGGATATTTTTTTTTTAATTTTTACTATATACATATAAGGAATATCAATGACCCCCCCCCCCTCCCCTGAGGGCGCAGCAAATTATGATCCCAGGGATTTTGTTTTAACACACTTGGTAGACACTGACTACATGCTGTTTCATGTAAAATATTTAAGATCTTACTCAATTGGTTTTTTAAAAGAAGATTATTTTAAGTTTTTTACTATATATCTATAAGGAATAAAAATGACCCCAGGGGCGAGGCCAATTTTGACCCCAGGGGTTTTATTCGAACAAACTAGGTAGGCACTGGCAAGATGATGTTTCATGACAAATATTTCAGCTCTAGCTCTTTGGGTTTTAAAAAGAAGAATTTTTTTCAAGATTTTTATTTCGGTTGCCATGGCAACTAGAGTTCTACATGAAAAAAAAATATTTGAGCAATTTTTAAAGTTGACTAGCAAATGAACATTCCTATGAAGTTTGGATGAAATTGGTTAAGGGGTTTAGGAGATGTCGTTTAAAGTAAAAGTGAGTCAGAATGGGCCTTTAAAGAAGCATAAAGCCAATGAGCGGTCTCAAGGGCTCACAATACACATTGACAATAATTACTCTAATTAGTATCAAGTACTAGAAGTAGGGTAATATTACAGCCTTGCATCGGTTTAAGTCTGAAATTTTCTGGAAATATATTCAGTATAGTACACAATAAAAATTTGTACATGGAAATGCATCAGAAGCCACCATTTGATATGTAGATTAAATATTTTTTGAGGACCCGCAGACCCCACCCCTCCAAAAGATATTTATCCCACTCCCTATTAAAATTTGTTTAAATTTATACATGGAATATCTAGAGCTACTATATTTCAGTTAATTCTTTAAAATTTGTCTCCCATTTAAAATTAATTATAAGGACCAATTATATAATTTCCTGGTGCATATATTACAAATGTATAAGGATATTATTTCATGATAAACTTCAGGCAGATAAAATTATACATGTTCAAGGGCTTATAGTCTGTTCACGTTATACATGTAAAGTACTGTATTTCTGAAGATTAAAAAACTATGAAGTTCAACTTTAAGAAAAAAAACTTTAAAGCATTTAATTTATTGTTGATGCATTAAAATATAATAATCTGTAATCATTAAAATGTGCTCAGTTCAAAATATTTTTTCATAAAGAAAATGAAAATATATAAAAAAAAATAACTTACTTTTAAAACAATGGAACATCAGTCCATCCTAAACAAATCCAGAAGATAATCCCAGTTGTCCAAATATGTGTACACATTTAAGAGTAAGTATTTGATTCTTAATAAAAAATGATGTCTATTTCACCTGTCACTTGTCTCATAATCTATTTATAAATTGTTTCTCCATGTTCATTTAAGGTTACTCAGTACTTTGTTGTTGTTGTTGTTGTTTTGAACACAAACCCGTACCCTACAGACTTCAAGGTGCCATCACCGGTGACCACAAAATGGTCTGATTGTTTTATAAATGTTTTAAACTTTTCAAATTCTGTTTTTGGTTTTATATCACAACCTTGCATATATACTGTCACTGTATGTGGTAGTTTGTTTATAACAGTAATGAGATCATGTAACACTGAACAAGACATTGTTATATAAAACAAGACAACACGTTCAATATTGATCATTTGAGGTGACAGTGTTAATGATCTTTCACCTAGATTGATTCTCAGTAACCTAACAACTTTCAAATGATGTAACAATGGTAATGTTTGTACCATTGTTTCTATATCACTGGAAGATTCTAGATAACTACACGAAAATGTTTGTAGTTTACTGGCTGCTAGTAGTTGACTGAGATAAGATGACACAACACCAGGTTTATATAATTTACCTACCTCACATTCCTCTAACAACGATACATCCATGTTTAATTGTGACACAGGTATCTCGCCAAATCCTAAACGTCTTAGTTGTGAATGTTGAGACAGGTCAAGGTTAAATCCCCTACATGAAGTATCATGATCACTACAGTATAACATGTACAATCTTATTTCTTTCATTGATTGTTTACTAGTGAGGAAATTTAACAATGTCTCCATTACCTTGTGGGTCATAGTGAAACATTGTATATGTAAATACTCCAGGTGTTGTAATGTTACCAGTCCTCCATTTATCTCTGCAGACAGCGGGCAACATCTACCTACAAAATTATGATTTTCCCATTTACTACACATCACAGTTAAACATTTTAAAGGTTTCAATAACAGGCTCATTATTTCCTCTTCTACAATTTCTCCTTGATAGTATAATTTCTTTATATGTGGAAGGTCAGAGAGTGTAAACAAATTGATAATTTCTTGTAGACTACAAATACCTTTATTGTCTATCATTATTGATTTTATGTTTTCTTTATTTTGTTGACACAGCTGTTGTAATTGGTTGAAGTAGTTTTCTTGTTGACAGTTTTCATCAATGATGAAATCTTGTAAACACAATTTGAGGTCTTTGTTTTCCTTTCTTTCTTTGGCACAAGAAATGTACATGTCTTGTATGTCTTGTAATGGCTTAATTTGCATGTAATCATATATTGTCAAAGTTCTGTATTTGATTGTTATTTCATCATTGTTTATCACAGGCATTAAATAACTTGATATTGCAAACATTAATTTAGGGTTCATGTTACTGATGAAGAAAAACACTTTTGACATGTCTGGAATATTTTGTAAACACTGGATCTCTTCAAATAGGATTCTCTGAACTTCACATGTATTTTGAAAACTCATAAATATTGCTGAAAAATATTCTTGCACTGTTTTATGTGAAAATGAGATTTTAGAACTTTCATTTATTAATGTTTTCACTTTACTTTCTGACAATATTCCTGATAGACAACTTGATTTCAAATCTTCTTGGTTAAGATATTTTTCAACCATATTTTCATCAAATACTAATGTGTGCTCCTTTGTCTTACTGAACAATGTATAAAAAGCTAGTTTCCCAATGGTCAACAGAAACGTGTAGTAACTACAGAAATGTTTATATTTTCTGAAACATTCAGGGACGTAACTCGGAGGTGTTCTACACGATGAATGAAACTTTCCATGTAACTTTTCTGTTCTAGATAGGAGAAGCTGAATAATGCCTGTATATAACTCTACTGCTGAATTTCCTATTGGAATTTTTTCAACCCATAAACATATAAGATAAAGTAATAGGAGAGGGGTGGAATCCATATCCTCAAGGTCATGGTCACTGATTGCTTCTTCAAATCTGCACACTTCATTTTTCAGTTCACTATCTTTTAAGTTCTTATTCAACGTTTTTATTGCGTTACACTTAAACTGCCTAGCACTGACTTTATTTAGTTTGACTAGCTCTACTGTTTTGTCTATTTGATTCAAGTCTGACATTCCAAGCTTCCATGGCCGAGTCGTTGTTAAGATTACACATTTTTCACGTGCATATCGATGTGGAATATTTTTAGGAAGTCTTGAACAATCGTTGTCAGGATGAGTCCATTCATCTAGTCCATCTAATATCACAAGACATTTTTTATCATTTAGAATGTCCTTTAAAAGACCTTTTGGCATTGAAGATGAGCAAGGGAGATTTTGTATGAGTTGTTCTTCAATCATGTCGTCAACATCACATACTTTAGCTGAATCTCTCAAAAGCACTAGAAATAAAAACTCAAAGCAAGATAACGCCTTCAACTCTTCTTCTTTAAAATGCTTATAATCTCTATCCTTTTTATGAGCTTGACACCACGTCAATGCGAGATATTTTGAAAATGCTGTTTTCCCAAATCCAGCGACAGCTGATAAGTATATTTCTTGTGAAATATTTCTACCCGACATAAACAGGTCCTGTAATGACTTGAGTCTAGTTGTTTCATTCCCTCCACCAGCCTGATAAGTCTGTATGTCAATTTCTGGCATAATGTAAAACCCGGCTAGAGGGGTAGGGACAGCATCTGTGAGTGGTGAAAGAGGAACTGTACTCTGATTGGTTTTGTACCATGTAATTAGTTCATTCTTCAGTTCTGAAATAGAAAAAAAAATCACAAATTATTTATTTAGATAGATACATGACGTTCATGTAGAACTGCAGTACTGTATAGCTACACAGGTGGCAGTATCTGCAGTGTTTGGACGACCCACCCCTATCTGCCCCTGGACCCCTACTACAACCCTGGAAAAAAAATCAACACTCTAAGGCTTACTATAAGGTACCAAATACAAAACCACCGATGAAATTATATAAAAAAAATTTCCACTAGATCAAAATTATAGTTATAAAAAGGTGAAACAAAATAATGAAGAAATTAAATACAAAATCTTCTTTAAGTTCTTCCTCGTTTACTTGTACTTACAACAGTAAAATAAATAGAACACTCGGTAAAAAAAACAAATTGATGAAAACTGCATGTGTTCGTCTGTGAACTTTTAAATTTTCTGTAGCAGACGAACATTTCATTTCATTTAAAAACTCATACAAAGTAATTTTAGAATATACCTCTTTGTTGTACAGTACTGTAGCATCTCTTTTGGTTTGTTTTATCAATTCTATCTGAATCTTACAAATTCGTGAAAATGTAAATAAATCTAAGTTTTTCTAGGCAGCTAGCTGCTGTCAAAGATACAGTAAATATGAAAATGCACTGTATGAACTGTAATAAACATCAATCTAAAAATAGACTTTCATCTGTGAAGAAACAAGAAATGAGCCGCGTCATGACAAAACCAACATAGTGCGTTTGCGACCAGCATGGATCCAGACCAGCCTGCGCATCCGAGCAGTCTGATCAGGATCCATGCTGTTCGCTTACCAACTCTATTACAAGTAGAGAAACTGATAGCGAACAGCAAGGATCCTGATCAGACTGTGCGGATGCGCAGGCTGGTCTGGATCCATGCTGGTCGCAAACCCATTATGTTGGTTTTGTCGTGACGCGGCTCAAATATCTTTTGAAAAGATACACTGCCGTGTTAAACGCTGTACCTGTGCTAAATTTAGCTGATGTAAACAAACACTATAGCAGACGATTACAGTACTGATCAGCAGCTCCCTTCCTAGAGTAATATTTCAAGTTTCTACTGGAAAGTTAAACCTGCAACTTGACTATTTAAGCCACTAGATGGCGCAAGGGCAGATTTTCATGGTATTTTTGACATGCTTCACATCTAACAACCCTTTTTTGAAATAGTAAAATAACCAAGAAGTATTTTGCCTAAAAACTTTTTGTATAACTTCTTTGCAACATTTGAAATAAAATGGCAGAGAAAATATCACAAAAGATTCACTTAAATGTACTTTGTGGAAAAAAAATCAGTTAGGCCTAACTGTCAAAAATTTGAAAATCCCGGGGCGGAGTAAATGGGGTCATGAACTGCAGGTTGTAAACAAATACACGTGGCAGTGTTAACTTTCCAGTAGAAACTTGAAATATTACTCTAGGAAGGGAGCTGCTGATCAGTAATCGTTTGCTATAGTGTTTGTTTACATCAGCTAAATTTAGCACAGGTACAGCGTCCTTTGCATGATTTATCTGATAAACACGCCTACAAAATTCTCGCTACCAGGGCAGGACTTTTTGCGGTCGCTTTTAGATTTTATACTGCACTGTGTACATGTTTACATAATTACAGAATTGAATACTTTTACCCCTCACTGGGCGTAGTGGGGAGGGGCATTTAGTTTTGCCCTTATCTGTCGGTCCGTTATATTTATTATATTTATTTGAAGTATTATTGCCCTTAATTTAATTCAAATTTCGCGTTACTAAAAACTATTTGAGTCATGAAACTTTACAGAAACAGGGGCGGATACAAAAAAAAGCCTCACGGTAACATTGGGGAGGTTGATTTTGACAGAAAAAATAGAGAATATAACATAACTATTGAAAATGGTGTATTCAGCATCGGCAATCTCCCAGAATCACTGGCGCTATAGATCTATATAATTAAAAAAATTATATAGTCACATAATGAAATATTTTACATAACTGGCCTATATACGTGCCTATGTTAAGATTAAAGTATATAGCCCATATAGAACATTATAAAAGTTTGTTTCAAGCACATGTGAATATACCTATACGTTTTTCACAGTCTATATCACCGGCTGCCGTGGAGACCCGGGCTACAGATCGGAATATCTAGCTCGAGGGTAACTGTTTACAGCGGGAACGAGGCGATTTTCCGACGAGAGCTAGATATTCTGTCTGTACCATAGGTAATCGGCGCGTTGATTGGTCACTACCCCCGCACCCCCCTCCCCTCACCCCCACACCCACTCTACAGCCCTCCTACCTCTCAAAACCATGTAAAATACAGTATTTTTCATTTGAAACATGTTTTAATATTTGGTTTATGCTTTTAATTCAATAACCTTCATTTCCTACAAAAAATAAAAATTGATACATATATATTTAGTAAAGGTATGCAACTCGCCGCTCAATTTTCAGCACTCATCTTAATATGAACTCCATAACTTCAACATTTTTTCACCAATTTTCAATATTTTGGTACCACATGGTAGGGAATTGATTACTCTTAAAGGAATTAAAGTTGTCATTACAATCATTTCAAGTTATAAGAAGATATGTAATCTCGAAGTCACCGCAAGTGTAACTCGACAGTGATCTGACCGCTGGGTTTTCTTCAAAATTACCCGACTAAACGGCAGTTTATTCGAAATGAATGCATATTTCATTGTATTGCGCATATAAATATGATCAAATTATATTATTATTTGTAATAACTGTTCAATCAAAACATCTTATGGATTATCTAATCTTGGATTGGAGAATTTTGCATATCGGAAAAAAGGTTTGTTATAGTTTTATAAGATGTTTTGATTGAACAGTTATTACAAATAATAATATAATTTGATCATATTTATATGCGCAATACAATGAAATATGCATTCATTTCGAATAAACTGCCGTTTAGTCGGGTAATTTTGAAGAAAACCCAGCGGTCAGATCACTGTCGAGTTACACTTGCGGTGACTTCGAGATTACATATCTTCTTATAACTTGAAATGATTGTAATGACAACTTTAATTCCTTTAAGAGTAATCAATTCCCTACCATGTGGTACCAAAATATTGAAAATTGGTGAAAAAATGTTGAAGTTATGGAGTTCATATTAAGATGAGTGCTGCAAATTGAGCGGCGAGTTGCATACCTTTACTAAATATATATGTATCAATTTTTTATTTTTTGTAGGACATGAAGGTTATTGAATTAAAAGCATAAACCAAATATTAAAATATGTTTTAAATGAAAAATACTGTATTTTACATGGTTTTGAGAGGTAGGAGGGCTGTATAGTGGGTGTGGGGGGAGGGGGGTGCGGGGGTAGTGACCAATCAACGCGCCGATTACCTATGGTCTCATTACGCACTTTTTTCTTATACATACAACTTCACTCATAACGGAAAAATGACGTCATCCTAAGAACGTGATTCACTCATAAAAGGCGCGCGTCAATGACGTCATTTGAAGCACGCGACTTGTCTCACATGGAAGGGGGCGTGGACGGTAACTTGCACTTTCCAGTACCGTCCATGAACAGGCTCAATCAAACCGAGCCTGCAACATTTTCAATTTTGCCGTGTTGGGCTTTCTTTAGGGATTCTGTATTTATCTATTCTAGCACCGGTGTAAACGGTAGATAATCCTGTCTGAGATGCAAGAAATTCTATGCAGTGAGCAATATATAATATTATTACATATATGTGAATAGCCAATATTAATATAAGTTCTGATCTGAGTATCATAATTTTCCTAAAATATTTCATTTCATACAGAAATAGCTTTCATACTTGTAATTGCCGGCGCTTGTAAACAATAGTTTCTTTTTTAAAACAAGAAGCACAAGTTATTCATTCCAAGTGTTTTCAAAATTGCTACCATTGTTAATTACCATATATGACCTATCTTCAATAAATAATTTTAATACAAAGAACAACCTCAGAGAAATTTACAATTTCAAGCAATTATAACAATTTTTCCCTCAGCAAAACTAAAATGCCCATTTCTATATTAAGACGCCACCACATATCAACAACATACCATCATCTTATATCAAGACGACATTACTATATATCTCACTAACAGCCCCAGATATAAAATGTCAGAATATATCTAAACCACATAACAATAACTGAAAACCACAGACCATTTATCAAAAGTACAATTCATAAAAAAACAGTACCATCTGTCAAAGTGTCACATGGTGAGAAAAATGAGCAGCATGGCCGGGACTCGAACCTGGTACCCTCGGAAAATAGTTGAATTGTCTCGGACGTATTCGTGAATTTCTACTTACGGAACCATTCGATACAAAACAAGAGCAGATGATAACAGACGCCACGGAAACAAACGACAATAAACGCATGCGCGGACATTAAGTATAATTTTGCCACACAGCACACGGCAACATGAACACTATATGTAACAAATAAATCGACTCATGACAAAGCATTAGCTATCAAAACGGCATTAACAGCCAACAAAATCACATCACATCGTACCAACTATTAAAACCACAGCACCATCAACCAAAATGCTATTGCAATTTTTTGAACTATAGCACCATATTTGTCAGTGCCACAACACCATTTATTAAAACTACATAACCATGTTTCAAATGGACATCACTACAAGTATGTTTATATAGAAGGCAACTATTGATATCTTCATATATGCTGTTATTTTTTATGACTTTTTATTGCCATTTGTCTGAAGATAATATCAAAATAAAAACGAAAGATATATACTGTATGGTGTTAACATAATCAAATCACCATAAAAATAGTTAGTTTATTTAAAGGCACATTATGCGTCAGAAGAAGACTCCAAACAAGAAAGAAAATTAACATGTGTGTAACTCTGATATATTAATAAAAAATTATGGCGGGTTATACGCTCTTGTGTCATTTTTCAACCCACTTTCAATGTAAAAATGAAACATACGTTACAGAAACATACGTTACTAACTATTTAAAGTAATTTTATCAAAATGGAAATTGAAGTCAGAAAGCACTTATCACCGCAACATTAACTTCAATTTTGTTAACTTTGGTCGAGTTTTAACTTGTTTAAGTAACCACAGTGAAACAAACGTTACTTTTATCAAACAGACCTAATATTTGTTTACACATGCACATATAAAAACATAATATCGCATTTTTATGACAATAGAATGATGTACATTTGATTCCTAAATAAGAAAGTCGATTTTACATGCAAGTTTCCATTCCGTGATAAAGTTCGTAAATAAGCCAGTGTGAAACATACGTTACAATTCAACAATTTTTGAAAATTAAAGATAAAATTGGGATTAGCATTCCTGTTAGTAACGGTTACTTTGTATCAGATGTAAGAAGATACAAAAGTGTTTTTGCAAAGGAAAGATATGTTAATAATATGTTGATGTACTAGCAGAAATGTTAAAAATGTATTACAAGATATTGAAGTTCTCAGCAACAACTGATTCGTTTCTGCAAAGAGCTTACTGGCCGTATTTCATTCAATATATAATAATGTTTAAATAATATCCATAAATATAAATTATTTTACAAAAAATGATATTTGTTTTCTTAACCTTTACTTGTATTTGAATAAAATGAAACATACGTGACATCCTATATGGGGATGCATATAGAACTGCTTAGCAATAAATTTTCCTAATATGAAGAAAGTGGAAAGTTGATGTTTTGAAAAAAATGCTCAATACAACATTTGTGTATGCATTCGACCTCTTATATAATATATATGATATATATCATTTGAATGAAGACATAAAATAATCATTTCAAAAATTGACTCTTTTTGCTTTCTACGAATATTTAACTTTAAATTTAGCAAGGTAGCCACATTCCTTGAATTGTTCTGGGTTAGAAAGTCCCTCTAGATAGAGTTTTATATACTTTACAGACATTTGGTATTTATATGCAGCCAATATGTTACATTATTAGATCTGAAATCTACGTTACCGAGGAAAGACAGTGTCATTACCGAAATAAATGCCATCCTGTTAAATTATTGTTTCTTGTTGAAAATATTTCTGGCAAACTTGCAAAATACCCTAAACATTTACTTCAGCGATAAAAAATGACACAATGACAACATCAAATTTTAAATATTTTTCAACCTCAAATGCTTTATTTTATTGAGAATGGGCGTTCCATACAAACTTCTAATTCACTATAATTGTACCACCTGCCATTATAACAAACTACGCAAAATATACTTTATGTATATGGCAAATGATTTTTTTTTGGAAACTGTAAAAAGATACCAAAAATAAATCAATTTTTGGAAAAAAAAAACAACAAAAAAACATAGCATTTCTGAGGCATAATGGGCATTTAAGCCAACATAATATGGCGAGGCGGTGGGTGTGGCATATCATCGCAGTTATGGAGTCTCAGTAATTCAACAGGAGCACCGTAAGCATCGTGTTCATGCTCGTCTGTTATAAATTCGAAGTTAAAAGCGGCATAACAAATAAATACTTATTTTTAGAATTCTTCACATTGTCTAACAACTGCACCTTGTCATGGTATGTATGTATGCCCTGTTTCATGTCGATACTTTTAAAATATTTGAAAAATGGGTAACATAAAAGCTTCTGCACGACGACGACGTCGCAGCGATCACAATAACTCGACCTTTACTTCGAACAGACGAACACCCCTAGATTAGAACAAGAGGGCCATGATGGCCCTGAGGTCGCTCACCTGTATATAGGCCCCCCAACCCCCCCCCCCCCCAATGTTGCAGGGCCAATTTAACCCAAGGGCTTTTATTTGCACAAACTTAGTAGACACCCATAAGAAGATGTTTCATGCTAAACATCTAAGTTCTAGCTCATTGGGCTTTTTAAAAGAAGATTTTTTTTAAGTTTTTACTATACACATATAGTTAAAAACAATGACACCCCTGGGGCCGGGCCAGTTTGACCCCAGGGCTTTTATTTGAGCAAACTTTTGCTATACACATATTAAGAAAATCAATGACCCCCGGGGCGGGGCCAATTTTGACCCCAGGTCTTTTATTTGAACAAACTTTGTAGACACTCACTAAAAGATGTTTCATGCTTAATATCTTAACTCTAGCTATTTGGGTTTTTTTCAAAGAAGATTTTTTAAGTTTTTGCTATACACATATAAGGAAAATCAATGACCCCCGGGGCGGTGCCAATTTTGGACCCCAGGGCTTTTATTTGAACAAACTTGGTAGACACCTATTAGAACATGTTTGATGCTAAATATCTTAGCCATAGCTCTTTGAGTTCTTTAAAAGAAGATTTTTTTACCGGCAGTAGAACACCACTTGAGTGAAAGATATGGATCCAATCATACCCAATAAGCCCAATCAAAAACTACCCCTCAAGACTCAGTATCTCACGTCTTTATGAGATATCATTTAATAAAAATGAGAACTACATTATATTACTAAGTTGAATATTCTGTCTCACTGGAAAGTTGAGCTTTTTTTTCTGGCGCTCAACCCATGTAGTTTCATTCTTGGTGTAATATTAAATTCCTTGATTATATACATTGTTATACAATCTCTTTTAAATGGATAGAAATCCGCCGACCCAATATAGGTATCCTATTATACATAGAGTAATCGATATAGTTGAAGAAGCTTTTGATAAGAAATAGTTGGAGAGCCCGCATTCTCTCTCTCGTTTAAATGAGTAGTTCATTGTGTTACGTATAAGTTGTAGTGGGCTGAACACGGATTCGGGCAGACCGGATCGAACCTTCTTCCCGTGTAGGGTCGGAATCCGTAATGCTATAGGCAGAACATCCTCCACCGCGGACACAGGACCACCACAGTGGCTGCCACTATACTGTAGCGAGAGCGATTGAGCATAAGATGTCACGAAGCACGGAGATATAATTAATCATACAATCTATGTCACATAGAGCTTCGTCAGTACCAAGATACGTGGATACTGCTCCAATAATATTAATCTCGGTCCGTTTGGCTTGACGTTAGAGTGTGAGCGTGAACTGTCTCTATAATTATATTTATATATCTCTGACTGAACTAGTATGTATTATATGATATGATTTGACTCTCCTATTCTATGCACCTTATCTATAACCTGAAATCCTTAAACAATAGCAAACAACGCCACATAACTATTCATGTGCCTGAACATATTTATAAAATCTCGAACATTCCCGTATAGATATATACGCGACCGAGAACTGTCCCTGCATATCTGAGAGAAACCTAAATTTAACACAACAATAGAAAAATTATGCGAGTTTAACTCCGAAATATATAGAGAGCAAAAAGTGTGTGTTCCCGCCTGCCTTATTTAATACCACAGCGGGAACAATGATTCCATGTCGCATAGTGACCCGAGACAGTGCTATCGCCAGACATATTACCACTTTTTAAAAATGTACTAAGATAACAGATCGTCACGAGAGACGTATATATACCTCTTAATGGCGGTTTACCTCTTTATATACCGTGGTGCTTTGACATCCCAAGAAGAGAGACAAACGTGTCTCATTTTTACTGTCATCGGTGAGTAGGGCACTACCATACGTGGTACAGTCATTGTTGTTTGATGCGGCGGGGATCCACTGCGATCTATATTTATATTTCTTGCTACCACGCTCGCCCTCTCGAAGTATTTATATTGTATTTTGTTATATACGACCCCATGTCGTTTATAGATGAATTAAAGAGCTACATTTGTACCTGCCCAACGTGCTCTAGCGTTCCGTCTTTTCCTTCTTCATATATTTCGAATAACCAAGTTGCAATATAGATAATGGTGTTAACAATATCGTGCTCAAATACATGGCGAGAAATTTATAAACTTTTTTGCTATTACAATAATGTTAATAAGTGGTTGTGTTTTCTTTTCCCTGCCTTTTTTTTTTTTCGGTGAGAATGATAATAGATAATCATAAACATACAAGAAAAAGTTCCACCTAAAAGGAAATTATATATTTCTAACTACCAAACAAATATTGAGAACAAAATAAAATAAAACGTCATATTCGATTTGAATTCTCGCACTAGTTGACATCTGTATAGTATCCTATTAAATTAGATTAAGTATACTCACTAATTTTTCTTCCCCATTTGAATTGAGAGAAACTCTTTTCCGTGTGTAAAAAATATGAGATATACTAGTGGTAAATCTACTCAAATTTGATTAACCATGAAATGTTAATAATCAATATTATGTAAAAGTTTGTGAGTGGTGCTTACGTGAAATTATTAACCCTGCATGTTTAAAAGAGTGCGCGTTGTGATAAATCTTAAAGTATCCGCTAATTCCTGCACCCGTCCTCGCTAAAGAAGTGCATACGTGTGTGCGAACATCGTGACACCAATGTCTCTCGTCAGATGTGCGAGAATCGACCTGCCATTAATTTCATACTATCCTTGAGAGAGTTAGATCTCATCTACGCTAGATGTCCAGATATTAGAGTTTTTTCCTGCCTCTCCTTGAATATGCAAAATCTCACTTATGTCTTTCTAATGGGTATCTAATAATGACACGTGTTTTCTTAATACGTTATTTTAAGGTGAAATAAAATGACACAATTCAAAAATATGATGACGAGTTTATAGAATTTCGAGCATATCTCTTGAGAGACATATTATCTCCTCGATAACCATAATCTTTTCTTTGTATTTATAACTCAAGAAATATAATGCGTCGTCTTACTGTTCTAACCGAATTATTGTCTATATCACTGTATTGTAGAGTCTCGATTTTCTAGATAACATCCTCCGACGGAGAAGAGTTTTTTAACTGGGAGCTATTCTCTCCTCTTATAGCTGAACGATATGAATATTTGATAGTGTCCTGAGACTGAGACAACCTTGATTAAATAAATACGGTTAAATGAACTCCTATTGAGCTGGACATAGCGTCATCTCAAAAGCGAATATAAATTAGTCTTCGTCATGACTGATTAATGAACTCTATATATGGTGCGTTATTGTTGAAATATTCTAGTGCCTTATGCCATATTTGTATAATAATATATTTATACGCTCTCCAGCTTACAAGCGGCCTTTAAATGCCCATGATAACTTTTTGCAGACAATTTACGCTCACGCGCCGTGAATCCAATATAATGTGTGAAAATCAACCGTAGTAAAGTGGTTGATACCTGTCTGCTTATACCGATAGTATTTTTTATAAATTTTCAGAGACTTGTTGTAATCTCGCGAACTCAATTGCGCTAGTATATGATCTCAATTACATATTTTGGTTATCAGATATAGTGAACACTCCCGTGAGTTGCTCTTCCTTTCAATCATTAGGAGAGAAGTGGGACATCCTGGTTCCGTATACATGACCTTACTTGGATCATATATTGAATGATCTGGTTCAATATAATGATTGTGAACTAATGTATAAAATTTGTCATATACAAATAAGTGAAAGGTTTAGAAAATACTTAGTTCTATCTCGAAATGTATGAACTATAGTCACAGTTGATCCGGTGGGCCCGCGTTTCCAAAAATTTATTTTTGAAATCATAGGACCTTATCTCCTCGTTAACTTCGTACATGTCGCAATTTGACACCACTCTCGGCTGATATCCCTTATGAGTGCTTAATTAATAAGACATAATAATTACATATCTATGAAAGAACCTGGTATGAACTCATGCTGCAATGCTCTCAGATTACGTGGGCATAATCTCAAATCAACTTAGTAAATTAATATAAGAGATAAAATTAATTATAGGTTCCCAGGTTAATCAAGGATGCTACCGATGCTGCAATAGTTGATCTTATACACACGTCCTTTACAGCTCAATAATATATAACCGGTCTGACCGGAATTGTAAAATTAATCAAAATGGCTCATTCCACACTCAATATTTTCGAACAATAGAAGATAGCGCATTCGATTCAAAATTATGAATAAATAATATTATTCATAATTGGTTTCATACATTCTGACAGATGGACACATTTATGCTTCCTAGATTATCCCTAATCAATTATGGAGTACCCTACTACAACTAACCAAGCAAAGTGTTCAACCTCTCTTATTATTGGGGTTAATGTTATAGCATTTAGCTGATATAGAATATTTATATTATATTAGGCGTTCCCTGACAAAATTCACAGTGGTCCGATGATTAGAGTGAAGAATGTAATGAATTATCTATAATTTAAGAGAGAGAACTCCCTTGTTGTATAACACAAGACTGAGGTCCTCGCTCTCAACACGCTCGAAATATATCTGCCTGATTTCGACCTCTCTCAGAGCTCTTACTCTCCCGCCTAAATGAGTAATCGTCCTAGCTTTAGAAAGTGCTAATAATAGTATAGAGTGTGATATGTAATTTGTTAATCTATATTAATAAACTGTGTCCGCTGTAGAAAACGATGTGCGTGGTGAATAAATGGAGATAATCATAACACACTTCATAATTCGAATCCTACTATAGCACATTTAATGACTGCAACAACCAACCGTGTGCAAAATTTACCTATCTTTTGGACCACACTGGGATATGTTCAAGTAGACTTAACAACCATCCTAGAATTTATATCATACGCCCTGCACCTTCACTTTAATAAACCCAAACCTGTTTTGTTTTCCTTGTAGACTATGTTGTCAAATGTGGATACACAGTACTCCTGAACCTAATAAACATGTGCCCTTTGTAGGCCATGTCTAAGGTCTGAAGAGATATTACAAGCATTAGGGTATCTCCAACGTCATTACTCATACCAGCAATAGATTGTTTAATGTTTGATAACTCTTTATGTAAGAATAAAGTTTGAGTTGTCAAAATGTTTTTACAAGATTTTATTTTTTATAAGTGTCTCTGTTTTTATAACTAATTGTGCTATCTGACCCATTTTTTGTCCCGATATAAACTGAGAAACTATTATGTTTCTTTTAAAAAACAAAATTGCTGTGTGTTGTTAAAACTAGAGCGTGTGGATTTTCTAGTTTTGTAATTAATGGTATCTCTTCGCAAGTGTTTTGTGAAATTGGTCCCCTGATACCTCCGATAACTCCCGTAGAACTTAGCTCCTATTGTCTTCTCGGTGAGATCCCTCACGATGGACATTGGTTCAGTTTAAATGAAATAAAATTATTAATATAAACAGGCCAATTTGTGTGCTATTAAATTTAGTAATAAGCTGACCTTAACTGTAATTAACTGGAGTATGCCTCTCTATTTTAACGGGAATCCTATAATTTATTATGGAATTTTGCTCCCGAGTGTTTCCTAGTATATTTTTTTAAGTAACTATGACATGCTGCCTTCATTTTTTATTAATGCGGTGCTATTGCTCCCTGTGGTATTTTTCCTTGTAAAATTTAATGGACAATATTATCAACCGTTTGCTGAATTTAAAGTCAATTATATATTACTGGAGCTCATAGCCACTAAGCTTAACGTCTAATTATGCGACTTGTCCTCTCTGTATGTAATTAATGTATATCTTTTTTTCCCATTAAAATTTAATGTACGAAAAAAAATCCGATTGGGAAATAAAACCAACCTGGACATTATTCCAATTGGAGTTTTTTCTCCCCAATACCCCTTTTTATTGGAAAATATATTCCAATATTAAATGGACTTGTTTTTGGTAATAAATGGACATTTTCCCTGTGTAAGGTTATATGGACATATGCTCTCACTTTCCAAAACTTTTGTATAAAATGTGGAATGGGAACTTGTATCCCCGCTTATATTGAAGGTAATAATAATATTAATGAGTATTTGTCAAGCTGGTGTTAATTTTTAAATTAATGGAACTTAGTCCACCTGGGTATACTAAGTAATATAGACAAAAATAGGTTAACTTGCCCGTGTTTACCGTTGTTGAGTGTCGTATTATTTGTATAGACTATGCCCGTGTGTTGTCACCCCCTTGAATTGCTTGATATATAATGATGTCTTGCACTTATTCCTCCTGATAACATTTGACAAGTGAACTTCGGACCCATGTCTTGTTTTGGTGTTATCGAATTTTATATATAATGTATATCAAATCATAGATTTTGTGTATTATAGAACTGCTAAACTTCGCTTTGTTAAAATAACTAAAAGTGTGAATTGTCCTTTATTCGTCATAAAACCTGAGTCACAACAAGTTAGCTAAATGAAATAAGTAGAATAGAACCCTATATTTTTTTTATTTAATAGTCAATTAGGTGTCAAGGTTACTCAATAACGATGTCTTCACCAGTGATTCATGCACGTGAGAGGTCCGAAAAGAGTGTCTTGATGACAAAATCTCTCTCTCTCAAGCTTGAATCAAAGGGAGTAGACACTAATCTCATCAAATATCAAATATTATAGTGCTCTTATAGATAGAAATATATGAAGATAAAATGATATGTGCCCTCAATGTCTATTGTAATGTATTTTTTCCAGTGATAATAACTGAAGTTAAGTTCTTTTCCCTTATCATTGCAAATATTTCTCTCGACTCCGGCCACCCAACTAAAAATTAGACACAAAAATCGTAGCTCTCCCTCCTCGCGTCGAAAACATATCTGAGAAAACAGTGAATCAATGTCTGTCAGATAAGAATATTCTCTTGTAACACCATTAAAAATAAAAAAGAAATTTTCCGAATAATTAAAAGTGTGTATAATAAAACTTAGATAGTAAAATCTTGTTTATTTTAATTTAAAGTTATGAATATAATTTTTATAGGTTAATTGGAATTTAATAAATGGTGAAGGCGATTAAATGTATGCTCATAATGTTTGCCATGTGAAGAAAACAGATCGTAATTTCTAAAGAAAGAAGACATAAATAAGATAATATACTCATACTAAAGCTTTAAGTTAGTTACTGTTAGCTAATAACTATTATATTTTTGCAGATTTTATTGTTATAAATATTGATTAAAAAAAATAACCATTAAAATATGCCTTCTAATTATTGATATCTTTGAAGATTATAGATTCAGCTTTTAGGTACTAAAGTTGA
Organism: Ruditapes philippinarum; assembly: GCF_026571515.1. NCBI lineage: Eukaryota > Metazoa > Mollusca > Bivalvia > Venerida > Veneridae > Ruditapes > Ruditapes philippinarum. Next base: position 54,228 of record NW_026863420.1, on the reverse strand, counting down.
AATAAGAAATGTGTGAGTAATATTTAAGAGAGCAGTAAGTTTTTAGATCTTTCACTACCATAATAAACTCTGTGAATAATAATTAATGTCTTTTTAACTTAATGAGTATCTAATGTTATTTACTGTATCTATCGTGTTTAGATAAATTAAGATTTGAAGATTTTTATTTTTTTTAACATTTCTGTATATTTGTTTGTTGTAGGATATTTGACCTAAATCACTATATGAATAGTTTTTTGGTGCTAACTCAAGGGAGTTTTAGATATTAGAAATAGATGCCGCGAGATTGTTGATTCTTTTCGTATTGGAATCCTGAATAAAATAGAAAAACTGTGTAAGACAGAGGATTCTCCTATCTTCTACTCTTATAGTGTACATCCTCACTCGTGTTGATAAATGAAGACCCTTACTATACCCGAAAAAAGAAGGTCAGAAAAACCGTATTTCAGTTTGTTTTGTATATACAGAAGTAATTCCTTACAAAAGCCACATCTTAGCGTGATTTTTTTAAATTATCACCTTAAATGGTGAGATTGCACATTGTCAGCATACACATCATAATTTAGGTGCATGCTCCTCACTGTAAAGGAATCCCTCTATAATATTGCTATAATATATATGAGATATCTCTCGCATTAATACAAATTTTTTGTTAATAAAATCATCATGACATAGACTCTGCAGAAATAGAAATTAACAATAGAGCACTTTAAATTGCGCCTCGAACAAATGAACAGATTTAGAAACTATCTCGCCATATATTTCTGTTTGCACCTGACCATAACAATTATAAACCCAGAGATAATCTCTCGAGAAAAATGAATTCTCATGACCATTTCAAAAGGTCAATCAACAATTTAATAAATAGAGGATATTCTTTAATAACCAAATAACTCTGTATGCCTGAAACAAATCATTTGTTATCATTGTTTGTTATTGCTAATTATTGATGGATCACCCGCTAAAAAATAATGCGTCGGCAGCACCCGGACCAAACATACTATAAAATGTTATATAAGACCCAAGCCTGAAGATAAACATATCTGTGAGTTCTTAAAGAATCCAATCTGTTAAGTCGGAGATTGTTTTGTCAAATGTTCAATGGGTCTGTACTCTTTGTTTTGATTGTGTAGATGATTGTTTGAAGAATTTTTTGCAAAACGTTTACTTGATAGAAGATGAATGTGCTCAACCATAATGTGAGTGGATAAATGCACAGATGCATGAATGTTGTAAGTGACGAGCTGCGTATGTGATGTAGTGAAGGTCAAAGCGTATCCACCAACTTAGTTCATTTGTGTGATACCTCTAGAAGTTTGTGACAAGTGAGAACTTTGTGTGAAGTGAAACGTGTGTCAGACTGTCTAGGCTTATCTTTGAAGCTCTAGAAAAGAAATGAAAAATTTTTGGCTAGAATAGAATAGTTAGGGTTATAAAAAACGTTTATAACTAGTACACCGTTGTGTCGCCCAAAAGACAAACAATATATAGAGAGAGCCGCATAAAAGTTTTAACTCTCATTAAGATTCAAATTTTCAAATATCTCTTGATACTTCGGTTATTTTGCGTCAATTACCATTTGTATTCCCATGACATGATTGATTTAATATAGCAAATAATTTATCAGAGTAGAAGATAATGAATAGGATAGACAGTGTATATATCTATAGACAGGGTGTTCATTAATGTATAGTATATAAATAGTATTTTTTTTTAACATAGTGCGTTAGAGATAAATAAATACTTAACAATGGATAAAATTTAAATTGTTGTATATTGAGACTTAGTGCCACAGTGGTTAATGACGACTTAAGACCTCAAGTAGATGCAGATGCTGTACAGGGATTCAAGACAAAAAGCGTAGCCTGATATCTCTTACTATGTCCCTATGTTTTTTTCCGACGAGATAGGCTCTTAATTTCACGTGAGAGATTTGACTTTATTTAGAAACATTTTAGTGTTTAAAACACATATATTCCAATATGCTTTTTGTTTAACAGTGCCTTATATATTCTAAGTCCATCCCAGTCTTATAAGCATACAATAGGAAATTGATCGGATAAATAATGTGCCGCACGAAATGTGAAGTTTAAGCCTTTTGTGAGACTCGTATAGTGTGCTTTGGACATGGTCAAAATAATTTCTTTTGTTACAATTGATGTAATCGCCAAAACTCATATTTATGGTAATGTAACTTCGACGTTCAATTGTGAGCATATTTGTCTTCTCAACTGTGACTGGATTTACGAAGAAATTATTTCATATGCAGTGCAGTGTCCAATTCCCTCCTATTGTAGTTAACTCGGTCACCTTCGCAATAAGCAAATTTTGAGAAGTGTGAAATAATATTGGGATTACTAGGTTAGTGTTTATACGAAGTTAATAACCGCTGGTGGCTTATTTTTTGGCTCAGTTCAATGATCTAAACTATCAAAATCCAAAATCAATATATCACGATAAAATTTATGATGATTTTGTATTATGAAGTATAAATAATGTACATAATTTTTCGATTATTTTCGAACCTTTAACATTATGACTTCTGATTGTATAACTATGGTAATGATATATGAATATTGTAGTATCTGATACATTATATACCAGAGATACTAATAGTATTCTTGGATTGATCTCTACCTGTCACATATATGTTTTATAATGTATTTCAATCAAGTCTACATCTAGAAATGTTTGATTGCCCCTTGCCACAATGTACACAGTCCCCAAATCCCAGTAAATAATTATCCCATGTTCAATTTATATTTATTAAAAAGGAAAAAAAAAAAAAAAAAATGTCCGTTGTTTGTGAAACTCAAAGCTAGATATTAAAAAAACAAAGCTTCACTGGAACACTGTCAACATTAAAGCCAGCTCCATGTGTGTATTGTTAGGCTATTATAGATTAACGTATTAATATAAATTATGTTTTTAAAACCCCAATATGCTCGCCGACACTTGTGAATGTGGACTCACCGCGCTCATCCACCTCCCGCGCACCGGCGAGCTTTTCACCTTTTTTCATCCACTTGCGACCTGGAGCAAGACCTCAGGTGCCCTACATGTGATAATCATTTACAAGGCCCACCATCTTATTAAAAGAGACCTGTGCGACTTAGTAGCAGACAAAGTCAAAAATAGATATCTCCCGTAAGCTAGCTGAGATAAATCTTTTCAGCTTCCGATAATCAGCTCTTACATGTTAGAACATTTTCTCTCAATAATAACGCTCGATGGTCGTGTAGAACCATACTAATTAGAGAAGGTGAGAGGCAAGTGTGCGACATCTTGACAGTCTAACTCAAGCGGCTATAACCAAATCAATAACAGGCAGCGTTAGCACTCTTTCTCGGACCCCTGTATGACGTATTTTAACCCTTTTAAAATATTCTGCGAGGAGGGGTTAAAGCCTATAATTATGTTATAATCTGACAACACCTGTAGGCGTAGTGTTCCACCTTTGTAAATAAGAGTGGCGTTCGGCAGACACTCACCGCCTAAATACCGAATTGCGCCCGGCTCTAGCATATAATCACACTAACTCTGTTTTCTCCTGTGTACCAAAATCAGAAGTGTAAAGAACTCAAGTTCAGATCAAGTTGTGAGGTGCAGTACATTCTGAATCAGTGGGTCAAAACACTCGGTAAGTGATAATCCTCCCGCACCAGTCAACACTTCCGAGATTCTTGTATTTAACTAATTGTGTTAGTAAGTGAGCTCCCGAAACCGAGTGTACATGGGATTACAAGATTAAAATTTGTATAATTTGATATAGTTAAAAGAAATTTAAATTACCCAGTGCTTACAACCCTTCAAACAAGCTCGCATCTAATCTCCCAATATATATAAGAAATCTTAATGACATACCATATAACATATATCAAAGTTATCTCTTTCTTATTTCAGTGAGATAAAAAGTAATTCTACTAACAATATAAAATTGTCAACTCTAAATAAATTGAACACGGTAAACTAAATATTTGAACTTGAATATTTATCTTCAAAATGGTTCTATGATTTCTTCTTAATCTCTCTACAATGAAAGTATTGATGTCCTACAAAGATGTCGGGCTGGAACCTTTGTGCCCAGTTGCCCTGTTCTGCTCGCTCCCCCTAGAAAGATTTTTTGTCCCAATTCTTCCGAATAGAGAAGGCTCGTCCCGAATATTCCAAAGAATAGGTAACACGATGACCGAAAGTAATCGACGGTGTTTTCTTTTATGAGTGATATACTATAATATAAAAATCTATTAAATAAATTAAGTGAAAAATCTAATGGCATACACTGCCAACAATATATTTATTTCACAATCTCAATTAGCGTCATACTTAAAATGGCGATACAAGCGCTTAAAACAAAAACATATATTTTATATGTGATAAAATCTAATATGGTGTGTTAAGTTAATAAAATATTTGGGCGACATCCACTTTGTACCAACTCAGATAAAAAAAGACTTATGTTAGATAATAAAAACCACATAATAAACTGAAATATGAATGAACTCTGCAACGCTATAATGTACATAAGCAGTATCATTCCATAAAGAAGAATCTATATACTCGAACACAGCTAGAGTGTCTCTTCATATGGACAACCATTTAATTATCGAGAAAAGACAAATGACTAGTACTCTAATAAAAGAAATCTGTGATCGAAAATTTATATACAGTTGCTAGATGAACTTGGATTTGGCAATCTCTCGAATCTCTCGAATAATAAACATGAAAAATGAGAAAGTGTTTAATACCGCGATAATAAGATATTAATAAATACGGAAATATGTTAAGATGCTTTATCACCGAATTCTCTGGTATTTGAATGAGTTTAATGAATTATAAGAGTTTTTAAATTACTAAAGTCTTCCTTTAATAGAGAGCAATAAAAAAATGAGTAGTCTTAAAGAGGAAAGGACGTGGAACCTAAACAGAAAAATGCCTATACATACTTATTGAATGATGATGGTCTCTCAATATCATATAATACCATTCATGAAAAAAAAATTTTATTGATTCAATTCGGAAAAGCATATGTTATTTGATTTAATTATCCTTTTCTAAAAAAACTTCTTTACAATAGTAATTTACAGGGCGATGCTTAACTTAGATACATACACAAACTGTGAAATTCCTAACTCCATCTATTGAAAAGTGTGAGAATGCTCGTTCTTAACGTTTCTGTCTCGAAATAAGACTGTGTGATACATAAGCACATAATATATAATAGTGGTTGGACCGTCCTAATAAGCTCCCTATAAGAACTTTGCAAGGGTTCAATAGAAAAATAGGTCGTAGATTCCATCTCTCACACTTTAATAAAGAAAGTAACAGAAGTGAAAATACAACATGGCTCCAGCACATTACTTTTACAAATAAATAAGTGAGAAAATTACGAATAAATCGTATATTATCACTTTATATCCTACTATGTATCAGGGGCTCGATGTGTACATGAATGTTTTGATAAGAATTAGATGTATTGGAATATAATTTTATAAGATTTTCTTGGTGTGTGAAAATAATCAATAATTATAAGAAATATATTAACGTACTCAAGATTAGGAATTACACGAAATAAGTAGCATAAAGTTAGGATAATCCCCGTGACTGAAAAGGGGGAAACACTAATTCCGCATATATGACAATTTGCCTCATAAAATAATCGCGCCAGTTGGACAACATACGAAAACCAATCATAAAGAGAGACATCCCTTGTTATGGTCTGAAAAAGCCGGGTGCAAGGAGAAACCCAATAACACACACACCACAATACAACAACAATAAATAGAAAAAAAAATAACCTAGTAGGAGTCCTGGAAATGTCAGTGCAAAACATTAAGAGGTAGTATGTCTTCCTCTCAGAACTCTACATACTGATTTTTTGCGACAAACAATCTACCATTTTATCGAAGATATTTTTTTGTATGGTCTCCTAATTTTTATATGGAACGTAAAACAGATAGGTTTTATTGAACATACCAGTAAGTGGAAAACCCAAATCCCTATTATTATAACTGATAATAATGTTGGTGCCTCCTTTTATATATATATGTAATTTATTGTAAGTACCCAAGAAGGATAAACAAATATCGTCCTGCATCATCGTAGAAGCCAATAGGGTGCCAGCCCGTCCGCAATCTCGCTCAAACGTCAATTGCGCCCATTTTCCACCAGGTTTTGTAAAGAAAATTAAATAATCACCCACAATCATCCATTGATACTTACCCGATCCGCAACAAATAACCAAAAGATATTACCTACCATATAAAATAATCTAAAACAACATTAAGTTATAGCTGTTTAACAGCTTTATTAGTACGTACCCTGATTACATATATAAATTAGCCTAGCCAGTTGCCTGAGTGAGTCACTAAATGTACATAATGATAAAAGTGGATTAGGTAATGAAATGACACTATGGATTCTGAAGAGAAATGTAGTTTATTTATGATAATTGAATATGATATATGATGATGTATGATAGGCTGTGACGACTTTGTATATCTAATAGATAGACTAATAAATAAATAAATGGAAGATAAATAATTCAAATAAATAAATAATAAATATAATATAAATATCACTAATTAAATAAACTATTATCGAGCATTGAATGACATTGAATGAATTCGCGAAACTCTCTCTTTTATTTATTATTTATTTATTTATTTATTTATTTATTTTATTTATTTATTTATTCTTATTGTGTATCTTAATTTATTTTTATTATTTATTTATTATATTTATCATTATTTTTCATTTATTAAATTTTTCGGTGCCGGGCCCCTATATTATCCTGTGTGCTTTTTTCACAGAGGTTAGTGTTTCTAAAGCCCCATCTATACTTGAAATGTTTGCCATAAGAATTAATCCCAAAGATGGCCTATTGATTATGTTAATCGAAACCCTAATTTAAATACATACCACACACTAAATTATTATTAAGTCCTGAGTGGCCGGTGGTCCAAGATCCTTCTAACACCTGTGTGTGCGCCAAGTCCCCTAGCGTGAATATATAATAAAAATTGGCCCAAGTGCGCTACCACCCCACTTAGTGTTATCAGGAAGAGTTCAGTTACACACGGTATCGGCTTTGATAACTCCTACCATACTTCGCTTCACTCCACGTCAATATCACCTTTTTTCATTGGATAACCTCACTAACAACCGTGTCAACAAATTTACATTCATGCAGATCCCGATAATAAGCAGTATCGGGACGGGAGTCCACCCCAAGTCGAATTCTGGTTCGTATGCAAATCATGATGTGCAACCCGAAGGTGCTAAGTTTAAATTAATTTATTGCTATTCGTGTTAAGGATATATTTTCCAGAATTAGTGGCCCTTTTTATACCTTGAAGCACACAAAATAAAGGATCATTTGTAAGAAATAAATTGCAGTGTAACAAATGCACATTACTTTTCCTCGATGATGTTCTTTAAGGTTAAAAGTTGTTCTGCGTTATTTCGAAAATTTATTTTTGTGCCATGTAATAATGGTGTGATTTTGAATAGGAAAGTAGTTGATCCATTATCCTACAACTCATCATCTCTCCCTGGATTTTCCCTCACGAAGTAAACACAACATCATAAAAACACACCTCAATAAGTGGCATATATCGCCATTACTCTGGGTCATATTTGATAGACACGAATTATTTGAGACAGAACTAGACCATATAGCCATTCTATGTCATTCTTCATCATATCATTTCGGTTTCAATTCCATTCTTCACTATTCAATTCATTTCGTTTCGTTCACGTTCGTCTACCATCATCTCTTCTATTTCATTACTTCATATCTTTCAAACTCTCATTATTCATATCAGACATTATTCATGTTAGAATTGCATTCATTCCAATTAATCATCTCCATCTCCTCATTGACGCTCAAAAATTTCCCGTGAGACTCCCTACCATAAATTCTTTTATGCCGCTATACCAGTATGGACGGTTTATTGTGCCGTCTCTCGCTTTTTATGCAGTTATTAATATTTAATAATTATTTCGACTTAACCAAATAATGAAACTCGGAAATATCTCTTTTGTCAGAGCTATAAAATTTAGGTGGTGAGTGTGTGCCCAAAATGAAATCCAAAAATTCGACATCTAAACTAACTGTGTATTGTCTCCCGAACATGTCATGTTTTCAAACCCACCCCCCTCCGAAATTTATTGTTTGAAAGACCATTGCACCTCTCTCCGTCCTAATTGTATTATACATTATGTATTTATTAATACGCCCTTATTTATTCAGCTTAGAACATTCAGTGATCGTAATCTCGCATGCGTGTGCAAATCAACACAAATGGACTCATCTACTCTGGGACATATCACACCAACAACATAACAGTGTAAAAATGTTGTTCATCAAAATATACCCGAAGAAATGTAATCTCTTAACTTTGTCTAAGTGATTATGTACCTTTATAGTTACCGAAAAAAGTGGTAAGGACACAATACTCTTTTAATATCGAACAAAACATAGTAAGTTGTTTTTCTTTTTGTTAAGTTGCGTTATATATTAATTCAACGCCACTCTTACATATTCTATGTGACAAAGCTAACTCATAGTTTCCTAAAATACATTTATGTTCGGACACCCTGATTTAACTTTTATATGTTTGTGGTCGGAAAGAAGAAACTATTTATTATGTCTGTTGTGCAAAGCACTAAGGTGATAGGATATTTAATATTTTGTCTATTTTATATCTCTCTATAAAGGCCCGTCTCTTTAAATAAGCTTATTTATTCCTCTTTGATTCGTAATTTACAATTCGCTCTTTGTCACTCGCAAGTGAAGAAAGATGTGACAGAGAAAAGGTTAATATATTTTGCCTCGCTGATATATTATTCATTGTGTATGTTGTCTCAAAAGTATAAAGATTATATTTATATGTATTTTTGAGAGTACATTGTTATGTTAGCTCCAGCACCGAATTAAACTTATTACTGCTCTCGTTGTCAACTCGAATTAAATATGTGTTGGATCTAGAGATTATATTACATAATTAATATCAATATGGATAACAAGCAAACATCATCTTAACGTAACAATCTTCATTTTCTATATATGAAAGCCAGCGGATTTTATACCTTTCCTAGTGTTAGTACAGAGCCCGAGAAATATGTTATATGACCACTCTAAATGATATTAGTTAAAAATCGTCTTGTTATAGGATATATTAGTTTATATAAGAGAAAATTGGATATTTTGCAATGAAAAGATATTTATTTTGAACTATTTGCAAAAGTTGGTAAAATATATATGTATTAACGTCATGTATCCATTCATAATTGTAATTTCATTTCTAAAAATAGAAAAAACTATATACTCTCTCTCAGAGACGTATAAGAATGTCACTCAATTATATTTTTTTAATATATATGTGTTTGCAAAATATCTAAAATGCATGAGTAATCACTTGTATACATATACATATGGGAAAAAGAGTATATTTATACCTTTTCGTTATGTCCTTTAGCCTTTTACATAAATTGTCTAAAACATTCTCTTTCTTCTATTGTGTCATTTCTTTAGAGAGTTTTAAGAAGGATTTCATATAGATGCGCACATGAAAATTAAACCTTTGAGTAGTATTGTATTAGGACTAATAATATTAAGTTATGTATGTATTGTCAGACCATGTTATTCCCTGATCAAGAACATTCATTCATTGATTGCATTCATCATTCATTCATTCTTTCATTATTATTCATTCTTTCATTCGTGTGGGGTGCTATTCATTCATTCCTTGTATCTCCATTTCCATTCCATTCATTTATTCATTCCCGATGATATTACCACAGTATCCAAATCTCCTTGAAATGTATAACTTAGGCCCGGTCGTTGCTTATGCCAGTCATATTCTAGTTACACAATTAAAGAATTCTCATGCCTGAGATTGATGTGGGTGGATTATGATGATGATTGTTGATGAAATAACATTAGTAATGTCTGTATGTGAATATTTTTTAATATTTGTATTATTAAAGGTGGCGATCTCTATAATAAGCTTCATTGAATTAATTTTGTCAACAGTTTTATTTATTGTTTCTTATTATCTGTTACCTAGCCCTTGTACTTTTAGCTATCCCATTAAATCCCATTATGTCTTCTACAATAAAAACTTATGATCGTTTTGTGAGGCTTGCACTATTGTTACACCCCACAAGGTTCCCGTTCCAGTAATAAAGACCTTATCATTGTTTGGGTCCTCCCCACTTTTTATACCTTATCAGATAGTGCGCTGTGTTAACAAATTCTCTATCTTGTTAATTTTATAATAACATATTAAAATGATCCGCCTCGTATATGTTGGCAACCATTTGTGTGGTGCGACATTGAAATACAGAAACAACAGACTTAACACCTTTACAAACGAATGTACTCTCCCTCACAGAACTTTATTTGTCTGTGTAAGAATCTTAACTACCTACCCCCCGTTGGTGAATCTGCGCATTTAATAATTTTATACGAAACCTAATTATCATATTTATAATGTAAGGCTACATATAATTAAAGAGCAAAAAATAAAACCTCTATAGACGGACCCCTGTAGCTTTCGAATTGCCTATATAATCCGAACCACTCGTAGACGAGCCTGTCTTTATCTGGTGCCCGCCCTGGAACACTCAAGGCGGCCTTAAACTTCCTTACCTGCTTCTGGTGTTTCATTAAAAAAATTATACCCAGGCAAAGGTACCCCACCCCAAAGCTCTCTTGTTATATAACCCTTTGGATGCTGATTACCATACTATTTAATCTGAATGGCTTGAAGTTCATTAAGTGGGCCCGCTCTTTGCCGCTATTACTTTCCCCGCAATATTAAGAACAAGCTATCCGATACAAAGATATTCACAGTTTCAAACATTTCAAATTTTATTTCTAATGAAATTACAAACTCGAACCAACATATTTTGCTTGGAATATGTAGCCCATTGTTAGCTGTCAATATACTCGCAACATAATTATATTTCCTTGGCCCTAATTATCTAAGTCGTCCTGTGATCTTGCGACATAAGGATTCCACCTCCAAATTAGTATATCCAAGACTACCATTAATCACCCACGCAGAACCGGATACGTGGTATTGTTCGGTTTCGCGTGTGTGATATAATAATAGTTTTAAATTCATTTACTAACTACTATTATAAAAACTAAACATGTGTTTAACCGAACATTATATATTATATTAATTCGTTCGAAGTCTAGGTTTGACAAATTTTTCTTTTTAAATTTCTTTTTTTTATAGATATTAAAATATTAAAAGTGTACAAAATATTCACATCGTTGAAAATACACGATAAATATTTCGATAGAAAAAAATAAGTATAAAAACCTCTACTACCTAATCTTTATAAAATATTGCGGAATTATCTTCTAATGCGTAGTGTGATATTCTGTGTCCATAAATCGAATTAAAATGGAAGGTTTCAATAAAAAAAATCTATCAAAAAAAGCCAAATTATATATTTAATAAGAAAAATCATAAAAGATTGTGAATTTACAATGTGTATGTGCCGATTAATTTACTATGAGAATTTAGACACAATTTACATAAAACTATGCAGATATATACGTGAAAAAAATCATTTATCACGATTCATGATTAATAAATCTTGAGCCTCTAATTGCGATGATTCTATTTCACATCAGATAATTAATGTGAGAATTTCACTTAAAGGAAAAGAATTTAATGGTAGTGCTCTGGTTTGTGTCTCTGAACAAAAACTATGCCTTTATAACATACTTTAATAGAATACTGTATAATCTATTACATTGAAAAAAATAATTATATAAATGGATAGTATTAATATATCGCTTAAAATAAACCTTGTAATGTACTGGGCGCCTTTATTAGATTACACCACCAAACTGAACAAGGTGAGTGTATATGTAATCCGTCTTGATAAATAGAGTACTATGAGATAAATATGTTTTAATATTGGAGCTGAGCATAAAAAGCAAAGTCGGGCTGTATAACTTGCAAAGTTGCAATTAAATAGAAAAAATTGGATGAAGGATGATCCTTTAATAAAATAATATTATAAGGAACGTGTCTCCCAGTATAAATATACAAGAAAATACTGAAATAATAAACAATATCGATAGTATTCCACCGGTTTAGTGATCCCCCTGTGCCAAAAGATGCATAATTAAGCAAGAATAATAGCTGAAATATGGGCAAAAACTAAGAACTTAGAATTATGGATGTTATTTTATATTTAACATAAAGATTATTTTTTTTATCTTTTCTGTTAATATGTTTTTTATATTAGAGAAAAATTTGTATACAATAATATATATTAGAAATTTTATATTTAAACCTACTAAGATGTGAGGCCAGTAAGCGAAAATCATAGCAACTCAATGTTGGGAAAACCGTAGTAACTCGAGAATATCAACAATCGCCAATACAATTTCCTCAGTCCTAGATGTATCTCATGCGCAACGTAACAACAATTACATTCTTATATTTTCAGTGGTTGAGAATAGTTCCGTGGTCGGATTAACTCAAATAACACAACACCAAAATAAAAAAACAAAACCCGCATCATCGTGCAAATAAAGAGGAGTTCACGAACTTCCCTGATTTCCGCAAACAATCAATTTATCGAGATATTTTTATGGCAGTTTATTTACTAACCCAGATAAGTTGGTTTCTCAGAGACCAAGATATGCATTCTAAAGAAAACAATTCCCCACTATTTTCAGTATAAATCACTCTCATATAGTTGGTCACTCAGTTTTAAAGTATACCTTATTATTTTTTAAGTGCGTGAATGTTTTAATAGACAGTATCTTGTGCATTATCGGTGACTCTAAGTGGATCTCATACGCCAATTGTGCAAATTAAAAAACGTCATATACTCTATCACAAGTGTATTAATAAAATAGATTTTATATCTTACCCCGAAACCCCGAACTGTGATTACCCAATAAGAATTACATAAAGTTATAGGCTTTAAAGTTTATTAGCACGTACATAAAATCATAGGTACTAAACTCGCTCATGTGCGCCTCATTTAGGCTAGACATATAAAACTTAAACGAAACAGATTTCCAACCTGATGCACACCGAAAACGAACCGAGCACGAGTACGACCGGATACGATAACGAACCGATATATACGAACCGTACGACACCGAGTGCCGTAAATGAATATTATTATGATATGAAAGAGTTTGATGACCAGTGAATTAGATGAGATGATAGGAATAAAATATAATATGTATATAATGAAAGTGTGTACTTTGCTTAATATATTATATTCTTTGCTCACTTTCATATTTCATCCTATTATAACCCTTATCAGCCGTGCCCAGAAATATATTATTCTGCCCGCTCTTTCATGACCGTATATACAAATATTTAAGTCCCTTTACACATATACTTTTGAAATTTTTATAGCTTACGTATAATCCGATGTAATGAGCCAATGATTATATTATATTGTCCCTCTCACTTATTAAATTATTACCTAACCCGACCATTCTACATTATTAACCTTGATAGGCGCACCAAAGTCGGCTTAGTTAGAGATGCTGTAGCTTATAATTGTGCCACGGAAGGTCTCGGAGAAGGGAGCCGCAGAGTGACCTCCAACTGATAATTCAATGTGGGCGTAACCTTCCCTCAAAAGACTGGTTCAGAGTGAGTTGCATTGTAGCATATCGTGTGGCTCCGCATCGATTCCCCGTCCTTAATGCAAAAGTTGATGCTCGACAACATATATGTATGGCTCTCAAGTAATATTAATTTTTATTGTGACTTTAAGGATATTTTTTTATCTCCCTAGATGAGGAACACTAAAGCTCACAAAATTAAATACTATTAGGGTGGAAAAAAATATAACACTGCTGCGAACAAATGCAAATTACTTTTCCCGATAGGTCTTAAGGTTAAGTTGTTCTTAAGCCTTTTCAAATTATTTTTCCAGAAAAATAAGATAGGGGCGAATTAAGATAAGATGATATTTTGTTAAACTAATATTGGCCAAGAGTCCCGCTGGTTTAAAACCAGAGACTCCTAAACAACCTCAAAAAAGGAGAAATGTGCCGCACATTATACTCTCGGTCCTTTTGGATTGAATTAACGTAAAAATTAGAGCAGATGAGCGAACACTCTCAATTCATTCATTTATTCTTCATTCATTCAATATCATTCTTCTTAAGACATTCTATTCATTCATTGATTATCATTTCCATCAATATATATATACAGTTCATTCTTCCAATCATCTCCTCTCAACTCACATCCATTCACTACTCACTCACTCATCTGTCCACTCACAACCTCACTCACATCGACATAAATAATACACTTCATCAGCTCAGTTCGACCTCACTCATCTTGACTCACTCACTCGCTACTCACTCACTCACTCACTCAACTCACTCACTTCCACTCGATCACTCAACTACAGACTCAAACATATCTCACTCACTCACTTCATTACTCCACTCAACTTCACTAACTCTTACCTCTCTCCCATCATTCTCAACTCAACATCAACTTGATCACATCAAACCCTCACTCACCTTGCACTACTTCACATTCACTCACTTCATGTGAATGCCATCTATTCATATTCAGTGTACGTTCTTTCAATGTCATTTCATTTGAGGTATTATATTACTTGTCAATTTCATGCTGAAAACCGTACCATCTTAATCACTTTTCGTCTGATAAATGAGTGGGGCGGGTTTGGCTTAAATGCTCGCTGTCTTATATACACAATTAACCAATGAAAATAGAAATATTTTTCCGCCCTTTTTTCGGCCACATAATATAAATAAGTGGAATGCCAAAATAACCCAAATGAACATGACCTCCTCATAGGCGCTCAATAATGTGATAATGTACGCAACGCCCTCTCCTTGTCGTCTACAGAACATTCATCAATTAAGTTTTATTACCCCTTTTAATCAGATTGAGATCGATTTGCATGTGGAAAAATCACAAATGACCATCTTTTGGGGATATATCACACAAGAACATACGTAAAATGGTCATTGTTGAATTATCCGAAATATTTCTCTTCTTCATACTCACAGTTTACGTAGAGGGAACATAGTACTTATAAAAAGAATGCTGTTTCTATAATATATAAAAATATTATACTTTAATGTAAAATTAACGCCCTTACATTCCTAAGGGAATCAACCATATTTTATAAATAGAAATCATACCGCCCATCTCAAAATTTTGATAGAAAGAAGAACTGGCTGATCAGCTAGGAGTATTAATTCAATTTTATTTAAAGGGCCGATAATGCAATTTCTTATATTGTTACTTATTTTTTGGTCGCATTAAGATATAACGAATTACATAGTCACAGCTCTGCAGAAATTACAGAGAATGTGATTATTTTGCCCGTGTTTTGAATTTATTATTCATTTTTATGTTGTCCTAAAACCAAATTGTATATTTATTGTATAATTTGAGTTCATGTCCTACGAATTAAAATTTCTGTAAAATATAAAATGTTGAGATGCATCTACTATTGAATTCGAAAATGATAAAAGCGCGCTAACACTATCTTCTCTTTACATATATGCCAGCCGAAAATTTGTACCTTCATTTAGGCGAGCGAATGCCCGGCTGACCCACTAGTGGTAATGAAAATGCTAATTAGGTAGATATATAGAGAAAATTTACTATTTTGCAAATGAAATTGAAATTTATTTTGAGAAGCGTGTCTGCGCAAAGTTTAACATTGTATATATGATTATAGTCATGTATCTCTGACTCCACTCTAATCTTAGTTAAAAAAATAAAATAATGTGTCGGCGCATTTATGAACCCTAAATAATATTTGTTTTCTATTATTTGAAAAAAAAAAAACTTTTCTATAATGTATGTAATCACAATCTTTTCTTTTATATAATTAGAGGATAAACTATATTCTGTGTGATCTTCTCAGTCGACATGTCGATATTTTTAGATGTGTTGAAATTAGTGAAGCACATTTTTTCATGCTACATTCTATATGTTTGTAGTTTCTCAAAATGTGTCACGAGTAGAAATAAACCTCATTTGAGATGTTTGTTCTATAGGACATGTATATGAGTGTAAATCCCGATGAGCAGAACATGTAAGAATTCATCATACATCTCTATTACATCTTCGTTCATATCACTCTGCATCCATACCAGCCAGAGCCACTCCAATCCAATCGGCATTCATTCATTCCATGTTCTTATACATCATTCATTCATTCATCCATCCAGCCATCATCCCCAATCCATTCATTCCAATCATTCATTCATTCATTCCCGATGATGTGCCAAACGTAATGAATAAACACAGTATGAAATGATAAGCCAAAATTTGGCCAGGCAAGGTCTATAGCTTATGCCACGTTCTTTATTTCATGTTACCTCAAACAAGTAATATGAGACATATATCTCCATGACTAATGACTATTTTGATAGTTGTTTTTTTGATATGATGATTGATGATGACAAGGAATGATGATGGATAGATTATGATTGATATTGATTGATGAATTGAAATAATGATGAAAAAGGAAAAAATATAAATTATTTATTTAATGCGATCAATTATAAAGGAAAAGAAATGGGAAGCCGTAATGCGGACTAGACAAAAAATAATTGCCTCCCTTTACTAAATACAATAACTTTGACCTGATACTTTACCAAGTGTTTCCAGAAAAAATTATTTAATATACGGATTTGTACATAAATGTCTTAGTATCTCTAAGAAATAACAACCTTGGATCATATAATCGGTGGGCAGTCTTAACCCTTATTGTCTCCAACACAACTAGTGAACAACCGCCCACAGTTTACAAAATATTAGAAGATGAGTCACCGCGTGGAGAGAGTATATGATAGAGTTAAATCCGCTCGAAAATGCACATATAATAATATATGCGAGCACCCGTGTTGCTAAGATAAAAAAATAAGCAAGATACTTAATTGTTTCCAAACACAAGACAATAATTTTTTATTCCCTTCTCTCTACAACAACCCAATACGATCCCAGAGAGGAAAGAATAAAATATATGATATATTTAAACATATAACATATTAAGACATATTACTCTTCCACAGATAGCACGCCTCCGTATTCACCCACAATAAGAGAAATACGACTTTTTATATTATTTCCTATTAATTCTTCCAATAAAAGTTATAATTATACTCCATAGATATGGAAACTAATAATATTTATCATTGTACAGGATGTATATCTGTGTATAGCGGAAAAATATTCAACTTGATGGACTCTACTCCCAAAAAATAAACTACATTAAATCATCAAAATTTCACTTCAATCCTTATGCTATTTACAAAACAAACCTCTATTCAGTGCGGATGGATAAAGTGCTACCCGGAAGTAGGGTTAAATAATATCATATTGCTTAGTTAGTATTATATATAAACGTTACTAAAATCGCATTCAAGTTGAGTGTTAAATGCCATAATATACCTATGGGGAGAAGAAAAATAAGAAGAGTATGTGTTTCTGCTTCCATAGTTAAAGCTTGATATTATACATTCTAAATAAACATATATAATACACTCATCACGTAAAATGAGGTAACTTCCTACTCACACCACAGGTATGCCAAAGTTGACACATGTGTATAGAGTGATTATTTTCACAAATATTTTACATATTATAAAGTGGCTAATATTTTTTTCTATCAAGACAAGTATAGTAAAAAAGATTAGACTCAATTAGAAGATATGGGCGATAGATCAAAAACCATACAGGGAAAATTTACAATATTATTCTTTAATATCTTTCATTAGGAAATTCCTCGGAAAAAAGATAGCATGTATATATGTTTCGAATAAATATAGTTCTACGCCAAAGCCCAAATGAATGTGCTTTCTTCTATTATCATGTAATTCGTATATTAGTATTTCTAGCTATAATGACCAGGTGGAGTTTTGTACCACGTGAGTGAATTATAAGAGACAAAACAGAAGAAGTATTTTTATATTATAAAGAAATATAGCCAGACTGGTTCCCAACATTTTCGCTTAAGAGATTATTCGAGCATGTATTTTTAGGCAAGTATGATGAGGATGTATACAGACCAATAAGAAAGTTTTTCATTAACTTCAGATACAAATAAAGAATTAAAAGTAGTGAGGTTTATGTTTTATAAGATTTTCTCACGGTTTAAATTGAATAGAATAACAATATATATATAGAATATATACGGCATACAAGATAGGCAATACACGTAAATTAGAGCTAAATTTGAGAGCTAACCGCAGACGGTAGAACACCAAGCCGACATATATTAATTCCTAATTAGATATATCGCGCACGAATACTAAACTCACAATCTTAGTATAATAGATTTGAGAAAGCCGGGTGGACACACATACACACAGCTAAATAAGAGAGAGACACAAAAAAAAATAAAAAAAAACAACGTAGAGAAGCCGAGCCAATTAAAGGGACACGTTTCCTTCACATACGTGAGAGTGGAGATTATTAAACGCAAAAGATCAATTTATCGAGATATTTTTTAGATTGCAAACTGTGATTACTAAACCAGATATGCGTATATATAACAGATATGTCATTGAAGTGGGAAAAATACATTATTACACTTTCTATAATTATTACTATATTAAAATTGTGCCAGAGTTTACAATAATATGTAATAGTTGATAAGCAGTAAAAATATCGTCTGGCAATATTCCTTGCTAGCAAATGTCGATAGATCACGAGCGTACAAATAACATAGGAGAAACAGTATGTAAAACAAATAATCTATTTCTTTACGAAAGCAACCAAAATTATTACAATAAAAATATTTATATAGTGTAGTTAAAGTTTATAGTGCGTACTAACCAAAATAAATTGGTAAGGCCCGCCGAATTCATTAATCATTAATTCATCATTCATTTATACATTCACTTATATTCAATTTCTATTCGTATTATGTTGGTTCGTTTCGAGTTCCTAATCATCAATTCATTGAAGAGTTCTCCGTATCAAAATCTTTGAGATTGTCAAAATTGGAGCCCGAGACTCATATAGGCTTAATGCATGTATATATATATATCAAAATATTCCAAAATGAAATAAAGGTTGATGAATGCTCGTAAATGCTGATGTATCGAATTTTGATGAAATGTTTATGATGGATTTATGACAATAAAACCAGTTTTAATATTTTCTTTATTTTAATATATGACTTGTGTATATTCGATCAACACGTCTATTTACGACAAGATATTTTACCAAGCTCATTTCAGAATAGCAAACTCGATATACAAATCACCATACTTTCTATTTATGCATGAAAATCAGTGTTATATTTTATTTATTTTAGAGTTCATGACACAAGTTTACCAATTAATGATGAACATTACATGAACATATTAAATAGTGTACATAAGATACGATTTTGCTTGAATTACTCATATATAAATCAATAAAAATTTCATTAATCTTCAAAAAATAAACCGATGGATACATAGGAGACGAGACGTATTCTTTATTACCAAACCTATTTATGTGTTATTCATTATTTTATCTTTACAACACGACTAATATACTGTACATTGAGTACTTTTTTGCCTAATATACACGAAATTACGTC
Organism: Ruditapes philippinarum; assembly: GCF_026571515.1. Taxonomy (NCBI): domain Eukaryota; kingdom Metazoa; phylum Mollusca; class Bivalvia; order Venerida; family Veneridae; genus Ruditapes; species Ruditapes philippinarum. The sequence continues at coordinate 34,629 of NW_026863420.1, read as the reverse complement.
GAAGGCTTATTCGAACAGCATCTTAGATCCAATAATCATTAAAGCTAGGCTCGCATATCCCAATATACATCTCTCAATTACAATTCAAATATTTTAACTTTATCGTTCCCTCATCTAATTAGAACATCATAAATTATCACAATAATAAATGTGCTAAAACTGGTATAAGAAGTAACATATGCCATTCTCCTAGATAGAATGGATATTTCTCTCATAAATAAGAACGAGCTGTATAAGCATGACTTTACATTCTATAGGTCATAATATTATAGCAAAAGATCATAATATATAACCAATAAATCTTAAATGCCTCCAACATATGATTAGTCTCAACAAACCTATTAACTTTGTTAACTTTTTATATATGTATTGGAATGTTTGATAGAATCTGTTCATTTTTTTAATAGTTGTTCACTAATTCCTACTAATATAGTCTAAAAAGTACTAAAATAATATTAAAACGAGGAGTTCAACTGTGTGCTGAATTGTTATAGTTAATTGCTAATTCATGAAATTCTTGAAGAAAATAAAAAAGACAATAACCCAATTAAATTACTAAGTAAGTAAAATACAAAATTCAATTGTAATGTTGCCCAAGAAACACTATGATCTTTAATTTATACGCCACCAACTACTAATTTAATAACAAATTCTCCTAATGTTATACAACACAATGTGTACTATTATACATAGGCATTTATATTATTTACGTACAGTAAAATTTTTCTTTCCTTTAAAATGTTAAAACAAGAGTTCTTTGTGCAAAGAGATATATATTAACCCTATGTGTGTACAATCGCAGGTGCAAATTAATATACAACCATATCTCTCCTACTTATTATATATAGACTCATAATCTATCAATACCCAATTGGAGAATACTCCTCTACTCTGTGTGAATAATTCCTCTCTTATGGAGGTACAATGGACATTTCAGTAAAAAAAATGTTTTTTCATTTTTAAAATACAGTTTAAAAAAATTTTGAAAAAAGTTCGGGTCTTTGTACTTTAAGTTTTTTAAATTCCCGGCCCAGTTTCAAAATCAATGGGTTGCCACCCCGGGAAATCTAAATTTCCCCGTACACTTGGGAAAATAAAAAAGGAATTTGGTTCTTTAACATAGTTTTCATTTTTACAAAATAAAGACTTTATAATTTGTAAGTTTCTCAATTTTATTAAAACCCATTCCCTCTTCCCTGAATCAACTCTGTTTACAGTTTGCCCCCATTTTCCCAATTTCAAATTTTAAACGTTTTAATTTTCTAAAGTGTTTTCCCCAACATTTTTTAAGTTAATTTTTTAAATTATCCTATTTTTAAACTTTCCCAAATTTTTTCGGGTACTTTCCCTTTTATACAAAATTTTCGGTTTTACATCGTGTATTAGATGAAAAATTTTAACCCCATTAAAAAAACTTTTTTTTTTTAATTTCTAGATCAGCATTTTTTAAAAATCTAAAAAATTTACTGCCTTTGTAAAAAGCCCCCCACTTTTTTAAAAAAAATTTTTGGTTTTTCCAACCCATATCCCAGTACAGCACATTTGTGTATATTTTCCCGCCCTGCTAATTCCCGATAACAAAGGGTATCGCTGAGATTTTTTGGGGTTTTTGGCAAAGCAAATATCTCTTTTTGCAAGAAAATATATAAAATGCATTCACAGCTATTTTTTTTCTTCATTTTCCGTTTTTTAGTTTCTACACATATATGACTGATACGCGGCGAAAGGGAAAAAAACCGTTTTTTTTTCCTCACAATTTTCCTTTAGATTATTTTTAAAAACGTAAACTTTTGAAAAATTCACTTTTTTGCGGGGAAAAAATGTAAATTTTAAAGGGATCAATTAAATGTTTTTATAGATTGCTTGCCCCTTTTTTTGGGTTAAATAGATATAATTTACTGGGGTTTTGGGCCAACAAATCAAATATAATCTCTTTTTTTCATAATTTCAATAATCAAGTTTGACTTATTTTTTAAAGATTTTTTTTAAATTAAACATTTTTACCATATTGTAAAAATTTATGTATTTAAAAAATAAATAAATTTATTTTTAGTTTTTTTCTGTCCGTTTTTCCCTTTTGCTGGGTTGTCAACATTTTACTTTTTAATAATTTGAAAAACGCGCCCCTCCCAAATAAAAACGCTTTTCTGATTTTTAAAACCCTTACACAGGAGGTTATTTAAAAAGGGCCCATATTTAAATTAAAATTTTAGTAGAGAGGGAATGTAAACGTAAAAATACTGAAATACATTTAAAAAAAACTCTGCCATTTTGTCTGCTAAAAATAAAATTTTTCGGGAAAAGTGGGACAATGCATATAAAATGGGTGTATTTCTTTTCTTTTATTATCAAGTTTCCCCAATTTTTTTATTAGGGCTATCGTAAATTAAAACCCATATACCAAATATTTTTGGCCGGGTTTAACGTAAATTTTGCCAGAAAAAACTTTTCAAAAACGGGGGGGGGGGGGGGCACCCCGCGAGGCTAATAAAAAAAAAAACCATTTGTTTTTTTTTGATTTTTAAAATTTTTACAAAGGACGTTAGTAACTATGTTCTTTTGGCGGAAACAACCCCGGGTCCGTTTCCCTGCAAAAAATTGCCCCCCCAACTTTCATAAATTCTAGAAAATGGGGAAAAATTTCAGACAAATCCCGTGTTTTCATAATTTTCTCAACTAACCAAGTTTTGAACTTTATTTGTTAAGAAAATGTTCTTTTTGAAACACATTTTCCATATTGTAGGGAAACATGTATTTTTGTTATACGATGAATAAAACGGATTATAAAATATATTGTCCGTTGCTTCTAATCTGCCTATAACTCCAGAAATTGCAGGGATTATTCGGAACAAATACACAAGGCAAAGTTGGTTTGTTTTCATAATTTTTTAATTTTTATGTGTTGATTTATTTGAGAAAAGTATCTTTCATTAAACATAAATCCTATTGTGAGGCGGAACACATAGCGGCGTGTTAAACATTACGATAACCTGAAAATGCAATTCCCCTATAATATATCTGTCCGTTTTTTCTATGATATGAATAGAAATACATTGTTAAAAACAAACCAAAATAAATTACAATTTTATAAATTGTTTCATAAATATTAATTGATTTTCTTGAGAATTTTAATAGAATATAAATATTATAAAAGAAAGCTCCGCACACATTTGTTTATAAGAATGGAATAATTTAACAACAAACCACAACAACAACAATAATAATAATAATAATAATAATAATAATAACAAACCCCCTAATAATAATAAAAATAATAATAAATAAAATTATAATAATGTTATAATAATAATAATTTAATATAATAATAAAGTAATAATAATAGGAATAATCATCGTCATCATCATCATCCCTGTCACAACAGACTACCACCATCAATCATAATAATAATAATAATAAAATAAAAATAATAAATAATAATTTAATAATTTAATAAATAATAAAAATGATAATAATAATAATAAATAGATTATCATTATATGTAATAAATAATAAATAATAATAATAATAATTGTTAAAATAAGAATAATGATGATGATGATGATTGATGTGACGATGATGATGATGATGAATGAGATCGATTATAAAATTAAAATTATAGAATAATATAAATAAGAATATAATAATAATAATAATAATAATTATAATGTAATAATAATCAATAAGAATTTATTACATTAAGTTATAATATAATAAAACAATAAAGAAATTAAAATTTAATGATAAAAAACAATAAAAATAATAAAACATATTAATAAAAATTAAATAATAATAAATTAATAACGCAAATAATAATAATAACAATTTGTTTTAATAATGAAAAATATATATTAAATAATTATAATATAAAAATAAATAATAATAATAATATATAATAATTTAGAAATTATAACAAAATCGTAATAATAATTTAATAATTGTAAACATAAATAATTTATAATTATAATAATTGTAATACTAAAAATAAAAATAATCAATAATATATAGTAAAATTTTAATTAAAAAAAATTAAATAAATTTTTAAAATTTATAATAAAACCTTATAATAATAATTTAAAAATGAATAAAAGTAATGTTTTTATAAAAATTATAATCGCATCATGGAATTTTAAATTTTTCTTTCCCTTTTTTTCATTATTATTTTTATATTATTATTAAATCTATTTTTTATTATTATTTTATTATTTTTAATTATTATAAAATTTTTACATTATTTTTTTATTTAAACATCATAGTTTTAAAAAAATTTTTTTAAAAACTCTTATTAAAAAAAATCAAAAGTATAACTGTAAAATAATTGAAAAAAAGAATCATTTGAGAAAAAACCAGTTGGACTTTTTTTTCCCAAAAAATTTTTTTTGGAAAAAATCCAGTTTGGGAATTTTTTTTCCAACCAAAAAAAAAATTGGGAAATTTAAAACCAATCGGAAATTTTCCCTTTTTTCAAAGCACCTTATTTGGGAATTCAGGGTGTAAAAATTTTTGTTAATTTCTATCCGAAAACTATCAAAATTTTTCCTTTAATTATTTTCGCTTTTTTCTTTTTTAAAATTTTTTCTGTTAAAAAACCAGTCGGAAAATTTTTTCCAGCTTTCAAAAAAGGGGTTTTTTTTTTTTAGAGAATTTAAATTCTTCAAAAAAATAGTCAGGAAAATCCCTTAAAGAAAATTTTTGGGAAGGTTATTTTTAAAAGTTTTAAACATTGCTTGGGGAAAAATTTGAAATTCCCATTGGAATAAAAAATAATGTTGGAAAACATTCCAATTGGAATATAAGTAAATTCCGGCCCGGACAGCAAAATTTCCCGGGCGGAATACATGAATTTCCCCCCGGGATTTTTTTTTTTAAAATACAATTTTTGATAAGAAAAAATTTAAAAATAGTTTCAAAGAAGTCAATTTTTATAATTAACTTTAAATCAAATCAGATGAAATGATTTTTAAGTGTTTAGGGCAATTATAAATGGTAGTGAAGTTTGCCACTATCCTGGTGGTGCAAAGATTTTCCGGTGACTGTTATAAGTTAAAGAAGTTCTTAAGTCATCAATAACTTTCATTTTAAGTCGCTAAAATTTTGTTTAAGTCGCTAAAATTTTGTTTATGCAAGTTAAAAGAGTTTAGAATTTGTGATATTAATTTAGGTACAAAATTCATTCAAATGATGCTAGTAATTATGCATCGTCGGATACCCACGGCGGAACCATTAACATTTATGTTATGTTACATGATAATCAACCGTGAGTATCCGATGATGGTTATTATATGATATCAGATAAACTTAAATTTCAGATACTTGAATAATGTCAGTGGAAAAAATACATCTAGTAATTCTTTGCTATTTATCTTTATTTTAAATGTCAAACGATAAGAGATCTATTTCTTCTAGATGTAAAATTACTTTAAAAGGTTAAAAATACTCAATGTTAAAAATGAATATCAAGCATATTAAATCTGTGAGAAAAATAAGATAAACTATAGTTATATATAATGTTGTTATTATTTTTTTATCCTTTAGATAGATCTATTTACTTTTTTTCAAAGACAAGAATAAGATAATTCGTTAGTTTCAGTAAAAATGTTAATGTATAAAAGATACATTTAATTATCATGATTATAAGACGTACCACATATCAGCAATGAATATTTGAATAACAGTAAGAAAATAACATACACAAATTTCACTATTCCCTAATTCGAGTTGAGGGAGAAAACATTTCAATATAAAAGTTAACATAAATAAGAGCTCTGCTGTGTATTTTTGAATGCGATAAAAAACAAAACAAATAACTTTACGATAGAATACCTACTGACTTGCTCTCCTTAATTTCTGATTAGATGAAAAATATATATCGTAAAATATCTGTTTTCTTTAAAGGTTAATAAATACATTTTGTCATCAAGTTTAAACATTTTTTTTCTACATTTGCAGTAAAATGATATAAAGTGATAATGCCCCACCTGATTTTAAAGGGAAACCCCCCTAATTTTAAAAATTAGGGGTCCGGGTACCCCCTCCCAAAAAAATTAGTGTCGGGGGCCTTTAAAAAAGGTTTTCATATTTGGGAAAAAATAAATTAATAAATTGATAATTGGTTTTTTTAAAGGGGAATTTGGTTTTACAGGGGTTTTTGGGGTCCCAATATATTGAAAAAATTGGGAAATTATATATTAAAGGAAAATAAAACCTTAAATATATTGCTAACTCGTTTCAAAACACTGACGGAAATGGTTTCATATTTTGGGTAACTGGGGTTTAAATTAAGGGAACCCCGGGTTTAAAAATAAAAAAGGGGTTTAAAGTCTTTATATAGTCGAAAAAACTTTAGTTTTCCAAAGGGTTTTGAATAAATTTGAAAAAAAACAATATAAAACCAGCAGGGTTTTTCCCAATAGTTATGGTAGTGGTGCTAATAAATACCACGATTTAAAAATTTAACCCGTTTTTATCCGGGAATAAATAAATGATGATTATTTTTTTTTCCCCAATAGTTCTGCTTTTAAAATGGAAATTTTTTTAGAATTCTACTTTTGTAGTCCCACGCTTCTTTTATAATCCCCGGGTTTTGGGAGAAGGTGTTTAATCACACGAAAGGGGCCCTTAAATTACACCCAAATAAACAAATATATCCCATTTTATTTCCCAAAATAAATTCCCATCAAAATGGTATCATTTTGTGGGTTTGCAAATGTTTTTTAAACGCGGGAGTGTATTAAATAAGCTTTTTTTAACGGGGAATTTTTTATGGTCGGTCTTTTTCATATGAATAAATTAATTGTGTTTTTATTTTTTTTTGGAAATTTTAGTTTTTTGTTAAAAAACCCCCCAGACTTTAAAAAAGCAAATTTAAATTTTTTTGCAATTTGATAAAGTGATAAAAGTTATTTTCTAAATAAAGAATGCAAGAAATGGGGTATTTTTTGCTTAAACTTTACGGACCCAGTCTTGATAAGGATTTTCAAAATCATAATAAAACTGTTCAAAGAGAAAATAATTTTTTAAATTAAAAAAACAAGAATTTGAAACAGAAGAAACAAACGTCCCCCCCTGGGGAAGTTTTATTGAAGTTTAAAAAATTTGCTATTTAAAAAAGATTGAGGAAATGGATTTAGCTTTTAGAAAAAATTTTAAATAAAACAATGCAAGATTAAAAAATGCAACAAAAAAAATTTATTAAGAAATAAAATGAACTTTAAAAGTTTTCCCCCTTTTAAGTGTGCCCTTTGGGCCCTTGGAGGTGGGGGGTGCAGGTTTGTGAAAGAACATTTTTTATTTTTGGGAAACCAATTTTAAAAAAGTTTTTTTAAAAAATTTCCCTTGAACTATAAAAAATTTTATAGAGGGGAAACACAAAATGTACAAAAAGAAAATGTTAATCTTTTGCCCTCCAAGTGTAAACCTGGGAGGTGGGGGCCCATTTTTGGGGCCCTGGATATCGTCTTATTATTGTGATTATTTTTCAAATTTTTTTTTAAAATCCCTTGATTATGAAAAATTATGGATTGGGACCATTAAACCCCCTTATAAAAAGAAAACCCTTTTATTGAAACATTTGTCCCAAGTAATGTTCAAAACCCCTTAAACTAAAAAGAATTTATAGATGGACCAAAAAGGGACCTCTAACAAAACTATTTTAAAATTCTTTGCCTCCAAGTGTGCCCTTTGGGAAAGGTAGGGACCCATTTTTTGGGGCTGACATATTTGTCCAAATTTATTGGTGATTATTTGGGGCCAAAATATTTTAAAACCCCTTGATCTTGAAAAAATTATGGAGGGGACAAAAATATCCCATAAAAAAAGACTTTTAAAATTTTGCCCCAAAGTTTTGATTTCCTTTGGGGGTAGGGGTGCAAGGGATTTTGTTTTGACATTCTATTATTTTGTGACTATTTGTGCCAAGTTTCTAAAACCCCTTAAACAATGAAGAATTCTAGCCCGGAAAAAAATTTTACCCTTTACAGACTAGTTAATTTTTTTTGACCCCCAAAGTGTATTTGGGTTGAATTGTTGCGCTTTGGACACATTTTCATTATTTAAACAATTGGGCGAGTTTTTTTAAAAAAACCCCTTAAAAAAGTTTACAAAAGGGTTTTTACCCCGGGAAGAAATATACCCTAAAAAGAAAATGTTAAATTTAAATTGAGCAAGGGGAAATCTTGCCCTTTGGAGGTAGGGTCTGGTTTTTGTGCTGACACTTTCTTATTTAACAAACATTTTGGCCAAGTTTTTTTAAATTTTTTTGTAATGAAAAGCAGGGAAAGGGGAAATGAAATATCCCCTGAACAGCCCAAATTTTAAATTTTTTAAACCCCCAAAGTGTGCCCTTTGGGAATTGGGGTGGGTTTATGGTTGTTAAACATGAAAATTTCCTTCTCTTTATTGTGAGAATTGGGGGGCAAGTTTTTAAAAAAAACCCCTTAAAGAAAAGAAATTTTGTAGCCTGACACGAAAAAAACCCCTAAAAAAGAAATGTTCCCTTAAAGGGGCAAGTGCGAATTTTGACCCTGGAGGAGGGTCTGGTTGTTTTCCCTTGACAAAATCGTTATTTTTTAAAAACCCATAAGTGAATTTTATTTAAAATTTCCCTTTTGAAATGAAAGTTATGGGCCCGGAACGGAAATATCCCCGTAACAGACTATTTTAAATTTTAAACCCCCCAAAATGTGACTTTGCCCTTGGGGGTAGGGCCCCGGTTTTCCCAATGACAATATTTCATTATTGTAAAGCAATTGTGGCAAGTATTTAAAAAAACCCCTTCAAAGAAAAAAAAAAATTTAAATGGTTTTTTTGGAAAAAACAAATATACCCTAAAATAGAAATTTTGACCTTGAATGACAAGGGGCGACCTAAACCTGGGGGAAAGGGGCCCTGTTTTTTGGCCGACCCCATTTTATGAAAAAACAAAAAATTTTGCCAATTTTTTTCCGGGTTTCCCTTTAAAATAATGAAAAAAGTTATGGACCGGAAAAAAAAGTGTGCAGAGGGACAGCCCAGAGGGAAATGGGGGGCCTATTTCAACCCCCCCTTTTTTTTTTTCAAAAAAGGCGGGGGAAAAAATTTTTTGTATCAATGTAATTTTTTTCGCAGGATTAAAATCCCCAGGTTTTTTACCAGTGCCCGGGCCGGATGAGCAGGGATTTGCCTGGGCAACCGGACTCTTCCAGCGTCACCCCGGGGAAAAGGGCCCGGGGAAACCCCGGCATAAAACCGGTAGCTTCCCCGGGGGTCTGCGTGGATGGCCCGGGAGCAAACCCGGGGTGGTGATTTTGGGAATTTAAAAGGGTAGGCTGCCCGGTTAGTGTGCCCCGCAAAAAAATAATTTCCCCCCGGGGAAATTTCCCGTATCACCCCTTTAACTTATTGCGGGGGTTTCCTGGGCTTTGCGGGGAGTAAGGGAGACCGCAGCTTTAAAACTCACTGGCGAGGATTTAAATTTTAAAGAGCCCTTTTCTCCCTCATAAAAAAAAAGGCCCAAATTTAAAGGGAATTTTGTCTGTTACAAAAAGTTAAAATAAACAAAAATTTAAAATATTTAACATATGATTAAAAACATTTAAATCATTAATATTTTCAGAAATTTTATTAATATAAAATTAAGGTGAGAAAAAATGGCCGGGATAAGACTCAACCCAGAAAAACCCAAAAAACATGTAAAACTCAGATAAAAAAACCCAAAACCTTTTAAAATTCCCAATATTGAGGTTCCAGTTTAAAACATTTTCTTTCATCTTTACATTGAAAAACCCCCCATTTATTAAATTTGTTTTTTTCCCTTTGGGAAAACCTTTTAAGTGACTTAAGAAAATTTGCCAACCATAAGTTCATTTGGAAAACCCTTTAAAGGGTCAGGGAAAAAAGTGCAACCTGAGGGCCCCCTTTTAAAAGCTAAAAACCTGCCCATGAAATTGAATCCCAAATTTCAATCTAAAACTGAGATAAAAGGTTTTTTAAATTACATATCTTTTCCCTATTTTTTGGGAACACTTAAATATCTGGGGAACCCTCCCCAATAAAAAAAATTTTACCCACATTTAAATTCTTAAATTAAAAAGAGTATATTTTTTTTTTTTAAAAAGCTATATATACTTTTTGGGAAACCAAATTAAGGGGTTTAAAAATGTGCCGTTTGACCGGGGCCCTTCAAAGGGGGCAAAAGTTCTTTGGATTTAAATTTTGGGGGGATTCAGGCTTTTCTTTTTTTTTAAGGGATGAAACTCATGTTTACTAATTTGTTTTTTTTTCTTTTCTGTCTATCTTTGTATTTTGTATATTTAATTAAAGAAAAATATCTTTTATATTTTAAATTGAAAAAAAATAAGTGGAAAAATTAAACCCGTTTAAAAAAGTTTTATTTAAATAGATTGGGTCAAAATGATGAATATGCTAGAAAAATTTGGGTTTTTTAAATTTTGGGTTTTTTTATTTCGGGACTTTGTAAATTTTAAAAATTTATTCATTTAAACCCGGGGTTTTCATTTTTTAAAATTTTACCATAAAAAATTTCCGGGCCAATAAAAATTTTTTTTGGGGGTAATTTAAAAGGGGAAAAAAAAAATACCCATTTATGCCCAAATTTAAAACCAAAGGGGCTTGCCTATGGTAAATAAATTTTAAAATTCATGGGACTTTAAAAACAGAAAAAAAAAAAAGATGAAAGAGTAAATGTTTTATTTTTAAATTTGTTTTTTTTTAAATTTAAAAATAAATTTGGGAAAAATTTTAAAAAAATCAACAAAAAAAATTTAAAGAAACTTTTTAAAAAGATATTTTAATTTCCCCGTTTAATTTTTAATTTTAATGACTTTGAATTTTTTAAAAAAAACTGAAATTTTGTTAGTTTAAATATTTCAAAAACGTCCCAAATTCCTGGAAAAATATTTTGGTGTAAAGATAAAAAGAGTAAAACACATTATTTTTACCTTATAAAAATTATTTCTAAGAGAAATATTTAGATAAAAGTGTAAGAGTGAGGTATAAAATGAATCAAGGGGAAATTTGATATAAAAGTAGTTGCCCAGGGTTTTTTGCAAACCCCGGTCCCAGCAGTTTTTGGGCCCGTTTTTGTAAAATTTTTGAAAAAAATTTTAAAAGTGGTGAAGATGAGAATTTTGCTTCTCGAAAACCCTTTGGGCAAAGATCCAAAAATTTTTACAACTCAAAAGCAAAATCAACCCCCCTAATGAGTAAAATAAACCCTTTTTCCCAAATTTTCATTTTTTTCATAATGATAAAAAAATTTTTTTGAAGGTTTTTAAAAAATAGTAATTTTATTTTTAGTAGGATTTGTAAAGGTTTATTTATGTTCCCGTTGGGGGCAAAAGTGTGATGGCTATAAGCTCAAATCGGTCAAGTTTGGGAAAGGTATTTTGAGGGTCCGGGGTTTAAATCCCCGGGCAGGCCCGCAAAATTTTTTTTAAAACCCCGGGTTTAAATTTTCGCCCCCTTTTTTGGCCTTTATGATTAAACTAAGAGTTTATTCACATATTGCTTTGTATGACCCCAAAATTCAATATAGGGAGATGTAAATTTTAAATGGGTTAGACTTTCACTATTTAGAGGAGTTTGGGTATGTAACAGCTTTTAAAAAAGCTATACAAAAAGGGTGAGTAAGGGTTTTTGATTGTCCGGGTTTTAAATCCTTTCAAAGGGTGACCCTTTTTCCCCAAACGTGTTTTAAAATTACCCCTTGGTAGGGGTTTTTAAAAAATTTGTGATAATCCAAATTTATATTTAAAACAAAATGGCTAAATTTTTAAATTTTTAAAATGCATTAAACCAAATTTTTTAAACTTGTTGGGATGTAAATTTACATTTTAACAGAATTTGTCCCCCATTTTGAAAAAAGGCCGAAAATAAAGCCGCTTTAAATCATGTTAATTATATTTTTTGGCTTTTGTTTTATTAAAAAAATCATTGAATTGTGAATATTAAAAATTAAAGAAAAGTTATAAAACCTTTATTTTTAAAAATAAAATGTGTTTGGGAATGAATGAAAAGTTTAAATTTTTTAGTACCCTTTTGGGGAAAATTTTTGGGTAATTTTTAAACCTAGTTTTCCCGGGGAAAATTGGGGCCCTTTTTAAACCCACAGCAAAAAGTTTAAACCAATTTTGAAGTAAACAATGGAAAAAAAAAGTTTTTCCCCCTGAAAAGTTTTAAAGGCATTTATTTTCATGAAATTTTAAAATTTTAGAATTTGCCAGTTTTTTTTTTTAATGCCCCCAAAAAAAGATGCCAAAATTTGGCGATTTAAACTAATTTTGGGAAAATTTCTGGGGGAAAAACTACTGTAGAATATTCAAAAACATGCACCGAAATAATTTCTTCTGAAGATTTTTACCAATTTTTACAAGGGGGCTTTGGGTTTTTGAACAAAGTTTTAGGCAAAATTTTAAAAAAATGTGTTTAAAAGGGGGTAAAAGTAGCCGTGTGATTATTACGCCCACAAAGGTTTAGGGGTATGATTTTATTGTTCGTGAAATTCGCTATATTAAACGGTTTAAACATTTTTGCTCCTTTCCTGGAGGAGGGGGAGTTTTGAAATAAAAGAGCATCCCCTTTTAAAACGGGGAAAACCCTCTTTTCGTGGGAAGTAAAAAACCCCTAAAAAATTGAGATACCCGTTGGTTTTTTATTTTGAAATTTTGTTAGAAATTATCCGAAAAACGAAGGGGGAACAATAGCTAAAAGGGTTTTATGGACCCCTGGCCCCTCGGCCCAAACCCAAAAACACAATTAGTTTGCCCATATACGCCTATAATACAATATAAAAAATTTTTTATATTATAAAATGAGGGGTATATCAGTTTTTTTTCTAGGGGGGGATGGGGGGGATTAAACCCATTTTTTTGAAAATTCACCCTTTTTTTTAAGGGCGGGGGAAAATTTTTAATAGAGAAAAAAGGGAAAAAAGGAAAAAAATAAAAAAATTTCTGATTTTCGATAAAACCCCCCATTTTTTCGAACCCTAGAAAAAAATGAGAATAGGGGTTAAATAATTTTTGTTAGTGTGTGTTATGGATTGTAGAGAATTTTTTTGGTTTTTGTGGTTTTGGGGGCAGGCAGTTTCCCTTTATTTTTTTTAAAAAAGATCTTTTTTCTTGGGTTGTTTAAAAATTTGGTTGACGTAGACGTGCCCCTTTGACTAGATTAGGGTTGATTCAATGGGCCAAACCAGCTCGGCCGGTTTAATTGGGCCCAACTAAAAAAAAAATTTTTTTTCTATTATTGAAATTTATAGACTTAAATTTTATTATAATAAAAAATTAAGGAAAAACCCTGCGATCAGGTTATTTTAATTTTTTGCCCCTGTTTCTTGTATTAGGGGAATTTTGGGGAAATTTTTAAAAAACCGGGGAAAGGACCCCCGGATTCTGTTGTTTTCAAAAAACTGTCAAATTCCCAACCCCAAGCTTTTTTGCCCTTGGAAAAAAAAGAAAAAAAGGGGAAAAAAAACAGATAAAAAACAAATTTTTGGGGAAATTTTGCAAGTAGGGGAAAAACAAAAAATTTAACATTTTTTCCCCCAAGATATAAATTTTTTAGTTTTTTCCCATGTTGCAAAAATGTAATAGGTTTTAAAACAAAGGGCTTTAAATAAAGGTTTTAATTTAAAATTTTGTAAAAAAGGGTTTTAAAAGGCTTTTGGGTTCCAAAAATGGGATAAAAATAAAAATTTATTTTATTAATTAAAAACCAAAAAATGAACTTTTTTACCCTTTATATCTTTTTTTTGGGTTTTAAAACAAAACTTAAAACATTGATCCCGTACAATGATAACTGGTAATATTCAGTGCGTTATATAACTACAAAGAACAAAACATTTTTTTTTTTTTTTTTACGAGGGATTTAAACAAGTCAAGCAAGTCAAATTAATTGGCAACATTTTACACGTGTAAATCGCCAGTTATATGAATGGCGGTTTATAATTAACATAAAACATTGCATATAAACAAATTTTGATCATAAATTTACATGTAACAACATATATAATTAAGTACAGGCAATAGCTAATAATGTATCAGGCAAATAACAGTGAAACACAAAGAACAACATTGATTTTTCAAATTAATATTGTTTGTAAATAAAGAAAAAATAATTAACAGAAAACTAGACAGTATTTCTTTTTTCAAATGATAAGTGATATATTTAGCTAATTTTATAATAACGTTTTTAAGAAGAAGCAGTCATTATACTTTTAAAATTTGTTTATATTTGGCCAAGTATAATAGTATCTTGGTAAATAAAGTGCTCTTAAATCAGAATTAATATGGACATATCAATAACAGATGATACTCATTTTCAACCACTTTCATATTACATTTCACACATAATCTATTGTTTCTATCTTATTTTCTGAAGCGACCTTCCTCTATAGCTAATCTATGAGCCGAACATCTAAATCTTTGAAAAGGGATTTTCTATGTTTAGTCATTTGTTATAAAACTAAGATATTTTTCATAACCAAAATCAGTTTTAATTTCTTATTTTCTAGATACACGCAGTTCAGCATACCAATTTTGCATATTTTGATCTTTAATACGTTGTTATAATACTATTTAATTGAGAAATTATTTAATACTAAGTTTGGATCCCACAATATTGTAAACCAAGCGAATTTAACAAACGTTTTACATTTAATGTCCAGGCATTGACTAAATTATCATTCTGGTCTTTTAAATACATAATTTTATACATAAGTGTACCTGGGTTTTCCTAATTCTAGACCAAAATTTTATTATTCTAATATTACGAATGACTGATAATGGCAATTTACCCGAAACAACAACACACCATAATTGAGACTTCACCACATGTCACCACCTTTTGACACCACCACATGACTCCACCACATGACTCACACGTGACTCCACACAATCCACCACATGACTCCACCACATGTCGCCATAACATGACACCACCATGTGACTCCACATGTCACCACAACATGACACACACATGACCACACCAACACCACATGTCACCACAACATGACACCACCATGTGACACCAGTGTCACCACCATCGACTTCACATGTCACCACCACGTGACACCACGTGACACATGCACCAGCCAGATCACCACCACGTATCACCACACATTGACACAATGTGACACCACCATGTGATACCACATGTCACAACCACATGTCAACACCACATATGTGCGTGTTTCTATTTATAGAATTGCGTGTTTCTGTTTATATATATATATATATATATATAATATTATATATATATATCAAAGATTTTGTTCAAACATTCCTTTGTTTGCTTTTAGAGAAAATTAAAAGTCGAGCGTTGCCCCCGTCTGGCGGTGGCTCTTGTTTCCTTGTTGCCATGACAACCAGAATTCTGCTTATAATTTAATTCTTTGAACAATTTTTAATAGTTGACTACCAAAGGAACATTCCTGTGAAGTTTAGATGGAATTGGCTTAGCGGTTTAAGAGGAGGTGTTGTTTTAAGTAAAAGTTTATGAACAGACGGCTGGACAGGTAAGCTAACAAGCAAAAACTTGATTGTCCTGCAAGAGTAATGATCAAGTCAATAGTTTGATTTCCAGTTTATATGTAATGCCACTCTTAATTCAGGGTTCCCACGGTCAGGGAAAAGTCAGGGAATATTGAAATTGGTCAGGGTAACTTGAAAAATAACCAAAAGTCAGGGAAAAGTCAGGGAATTTTGTAGAAAATTTTTTTTTGTCAAACAGCAAGAAGCAAAATCAGTAAAAGCTAAGGCAGTTTCTTCCATTATTTTGGGTATCTTTATTGTTATTTTTGATTATGAGCTTCTGTTTTATTTTTATATTCTTTTACTCTTAAAAATGATTATGCTTCTGCCTGAAGATTTTGGATATTTTTGTCTTCAACAGTAACTAACTTATTATGCCCCCACTTCGAAGAAGAGGGGGTATATTGCTTTGCCCTTGTCTGTCCGTCGGTCCGTAGACCAAATGGTTTCCCAGTGATAACTAAAACACCCTTAGGTCTAGGAACTTCAAACTTGGTATGGTGATTTGTCATGACCAGTAGATGACCCCTATTGATTTTGGGGTCAAGGGGTCAAAGGTCAAGGTCACTTTGACCTTGTAAGAAAAAACGGTTTCCGATCAATAACTAAGAACCCTTAGGCCTAGGAACTTCAAACTTGATATGGTGATTGGTCATGATCAGTGGATGACCCCTATTGATTTTGGGGTCAAGGGGTCAAAGGTCAAGGTCACATTGACTTCTTAGGTAAAAACGGTTTCCGATCAATAACTAAAGAACCCTTAGGCCTAGGAACTTTAAACTTGGTATGGTGATTGTTCATGACCAGCAGATGACCCCTATTGATGTTGGGGTTAAGGGGTCAAGGTCACATTGACCTTTAGGTAAAAACGGTTTCCGATAAATAACTAAAGAACGCTTAGGCCTAGCAACTTCGAACTTGGAATGATGATTGGTCATGACCAGCAGATGACTCCTATTGATTTTTGGGTCAAAGGGTCAAAGGTCAAGGTCACATTGACCTTGTAGGTAAAAACGGTTTCCAATCAATAACTAAAGAAAGATTAGGCCTAGAAACTTCAAACTTGGTATGATGATTGGTCATTGCCAGCAGATGACCCCTATTGATTTTGGGATCAAGGGGTCCAAGGTCAAGGTCACATTGACCTTGTAGGTAAAAACGGTTTCCGATCAATAACTAACAAACGCTTAGGCCTAGTAACTTCAAATTTTGTATGATGATTGGTCATGACCAGTAGATGACCCATATTGATTTTGGGGTCAAGGGGTCAATGTCATATTGACCTTGTACTTAATGATGGTTTCTGACCAATAACTCAACAACTCAAGTTGCCTTGGTTGATATTTTTATATTAAACTAAAAATGCTTTTGGTATACACATTTGAAGGTCTTATGTAATATAACAACTTGGCTGTCATTAATGAGGCTTACATGATTCATAAAATTTATGCATATATTAATTGGTAAAATTTGTAATAACTTAAATTGCTGCACACAACCTATGGGGTCACAATAATTATTACATTGTGACTAGTCATGACCGGTAGATACTAGATAACCCTTATTAATTGTTTGTTCACTGGGTCAGAAGTCATGCATAATAACCTGATCACATGACTAATTGGCTGCCGATAGGGGGCATACATGTTTAACAAACATATCTTGTTAAGAAAGAAGCTAAAAGGAGTTTAAGCATCCATTGCCTCCTGAGCTATTTATGGTTTGTTCTTGTGAAAGAGGCTGATCATCTGCTCAGGAGGCTGAAAAAAGATGAAAATGGACTTGCTTTTGAAGTCAAATGCCAAGTGCAATGCCTTCATGGTCAAGGTGAAAGAAAAGTATTAAAAGAGTCCAGTAAAGATATTGAGAAACTTGAGAAACACTTTGTGGACTTCAATTAAGTGCTATGTTGTGTTTTTGCACACATGCATTAAACCATAACTTTGAGATACTAACTGCCATAGCTAGTTAAATTATGCTCCCCGAAAAATTTCTGGAACGCATATAGTCGTCAGGTTGTCCGTCAGTCCGTACGTCCGTCCCGAATTCATGTCCGGCCCATAACTTTGTTATTTGAAGTCGAATTTTAAAATTATTTCACAGAAATGACCACCATATTAAGACGACGTGTTGGGTGCAACATTTGGGTTGCTACCTTGAAGGTCAAGGTCACAGCATGACCTTGCAGCAAAATCGTGTCCGGTCCATAACTTCATTATTTTAAGTCGGATTTTAAAAATATTTCACAGAAATGATCACCATATTGAGACGACCTGTCGTGCGCAACATTTAGGTCACTACCTTGAATGTCAAGGTCACAGCATGACCTTGCAGCAAAATCGTGTCCGGTCCATAACTTTGTTATTTGAAGTTGGATTTAAAAAATATTCCACAGAAATGATCACCATATTGAGACGACCTGTCGTGCGCAACATTTGGGTCACTACCTTGAATGTCAAGGTCACAGCATGACCTTGCAGCAAAATC
Organism: Ruditapes philippinarum; assembly: GCF_026571515.1. NCBI lineage: Eukaryota > Metazoa > Mollusca > Bivalvia > Venerida > Veneridae > Ruditapes > Ruditapes philippinarum. Next base: position 16,615 of record NW_026863420.1, on the reverse strand, counting down.
GTGTCCGGTCCATAACTTCGTTATTTGAAGTTGGATTTAAAAAGTATTTCACAGAAATTATCATCATATTAATATGACGTGTCACGAACAACATTTAATTAGCTACCTTGAAGGTCAAGGTCACAGCATGACCTTGCAGCAAAATCGTGTCCGGCCCATAACTTCCTAATTTGAAGTCAGATTTTTAAACTATTTCACAGAAATGATCACCATTTTAAAATGGTGTGTCGTGCGCAACATTTGGCTCGCTACCGTGAAGGTCAAGGTCACAGCATGACCTTGCAGCAAAATTGTTTCCGGCACATAAATTCAATATTTAAAGTCTATTCCACAGAAATGATCACCACAATGATACATTGTGTCGCGCGCAACATTTGGGTCGCTACCTTGAAGGTCAAGGTCACGGTATGACCTTGCAGCAAAATCGTGTCCGGCCCATAACTTTGTTACTGGAAGTCGGATTTAACAACTATTTCACAGAGATGATCACGATATTATATTGACGTGTCGCATGCAACATTTGGGTCACTACCTTGAAAGTCAAGGTCACAGCATGACCTTGCAGCAAAATAATGTCAGGCGCATAACTTCGTTATTTGAAGTCAGATTTTACAACTATTTCACAAAAAATGATCACCATATTGAGACAATGTGTCGTGCACAATATTTTGGTTGTTTTTAGAATTAGACTTTGAACATTGTCTGTGACATAACTCTGACACAACAAGAGGTATACCTTCCTGTGTCCAAAACCTATTCGGGGAGCATCACCCGGTTCAACCGGCTCTTGTTAGTAGTATTATTAGCTCTTACTGCATTCTGCTTTTTATGTAGCCACTTCATTACCTGTCTTATTGTTTCTTGTCCAACATCAGTTTTCCATTGATTAATATCATATATTTTATTAAAATGCAGGCCTGTTTTAGTCAATCCTACAATGATTACACTGCTTTGTATTTTTAAAGAGAATGAAACATCTTTGTACATGTATTATCAATACTTTACATTTTGGATAAATGTACTCATACTTGTTGAAAGTAAACAAGACTAGTAGCTTATGACAATTGCTCACTAATATTCATTTTTTTATCTTGAATGATTTAAAATAAAGAATCGGAGAAAATAGGTTGGCTGTTTTGGGAGGAGGAGGTTGAAATACATGTATAGAAAATACATTTAATGCTTTAAGATTGTGCAAACTTGACGCTGTTATTGGTCAGGGAAAAATGGTCAGCTTTGTGTTGGTTTGTCTGTCAGTTGGTTCATTTCATGGTATGGGACAATAACAGTAGTTAAGAATGAAATACTGTAATCAAACTTAGTATATAGCAGTCTTATGTGGAATCCTCTGTTGGGGTTGCATTTGGACCCCCTGGGGTCAAGGGTCACTATTAATAAAATATAAAAATGTTTTTTGGACAATAACTAGTTAGGAATGAGTTATTATACAAAGCAACTAAGAGAAGATCCTGGTTGGGATTGCAACTAATTTAGATAATTAGTTGATATTTTTTCCATACTTATAGGTTGAGTTGAAAATTTTCTTCAGCCCACTTATTTTTCAAAAAGTCAAAGTTATGCATACTCTGTTTTTCAGATTGATTGTATAACACATAGTGTGGATAAAAGTGTGATAAAAAAAACAACATTCTCTTCAGTCTTGTTGATGATGGCGTAAGAGATATCAGCGAAATAAATCGACATGTAAAGTCTTTTTCTAAAGCCTATTTTCCTTGTGTGCCTGATTTTGGTAACCATTTTTTTTTTAATATCAAGAAATGCCTTCAAAATCATATGTATAGTGCTTTGACACTGTCACAGTATGTATTTCAAATTTTCAATGCTATACCTTATTGAACTGTATTACAATATTCACATTTCATTACTAAAAATATTTTATATATATACTATATAAAAACTGTTTCATTTATTAGAATATTATTCAAAGAGTCTTGTACATAAATAGAATATAAAACTTAATAGATATGCACTTTTATTTACTTTAACCCTTAATCTGCTAAATTTCTTAAATGGACTTGTCTTGCTCCAAATTATGCTGGGATAAAAATGTTTTGTAAGTCAGCCAATAGCTTGGTCAGACGGCACACATATGCAGACTTGTCATATTCTATACCCCTGGTTCCAGCAAGCTAAGGGTTAAAACATGTATAAACAGGTTTTCAACTGAAGATCAGGAAAATCTACAACAGAATGTTTATGCCTGGAAGAGAGAAAGGCCGGATGATTATGTCTACTACCAAGGTAATACATAAAATTATTAATTTTTAGCTAGACTTTTTTGGAAAAAAATGTAGAGGTATTGTTATAGTCGGGTCGGCGTTGCCGTAGCCGTTGCCGTTACCGGCCGCAAACTTGTACCTGGATCATAACTTTTTTATTTCTTGGGGTATTGTCTTCATACTTGGCCACAACAACCCTCGGGACAAGACCTTTCAGTAGACCACACTAACCTTGACCTTCATCCATAAATGACCTTGACCTTCAAGGTTAAAAGTCCAATTTTTGCTTGTTCATGCTGTTATTGGCTGTAACTTTGTTATTTTTGAATGGATTGTCTTCAAACTTGAACATAATAATCTTCAAGGATATCCCTTAAAAATAACCAGCCAGACCTTGACCTTCACTCATAAATGACCATGACTTTCAAGGCCAAATTATTGAAATTTTCATTTTTTGGGCTATTATTGGCTGTAACTTTGTTATTTTTGAATGGATTGTCTTCAAACTTGAACATAATAATCTTCAAAGATAACTGTTAAAAATATACCGAAAGACCTTGACCTTCACTCATTAATGACATTGTCTTTGAAGGTCAAATTATTGAAATTTTCATTGTTTTGGCGGTAACTGATTTGATGCTATTATTGAAGGGATCAACTTCATATTATAACAGAACATTCTTAAGGACCAGACCTTGTTGTTTATCAAACCCAAATTTGCTTGGGCTCTTTAATGACCTTGACCTTAAAGGTTAAATTACTGAATTTTCTCAGATTTGTGCATTAAATGACCATAATTATATATTTATTGGTGTGTGTGTGTATATATAGAAAATATAAATATATATATATATATACATATCTATCATCATCATGATCATCATTATCATCAACAACAACAACAACAAAATGTTTCTATTTATAGAAATTGCGTAATGTTTCTATTCATAGAAATTGTGTAATGTTTCTATTTATAGAAACTGCGTAGTGTTTTATTTATAGAAATTGCGTAATGTTTCTATTTTAAGAAATTGCGTAATGTTTCTATTTATAGAATTGCGTGTTTCTATTCATATATATATATACAAAATAGATAAAACTAATGTGACATTAGACAGACCAACTAAATTTATAAAAAGGAAACGTTAAGATATGTTCAAATCTTTCTATGTTTGCGTTTCCAAAAGGAAAAAGTCGAGCGTTGCCCCCGCCCGGCGGTGGCTTTTGTTTACATTTGCATCCATTGAGATTATCGGAGCGAACTTATTATTCAACATGTATATAAAAACGAAGTTGAAAAACATTCCCACCGCATAAGAAAGCTTTCATTTATAAATTTTGACTTTTATATCATGCTGACTGTCTTACATGTCTTAAGAGACCGTTTCATTTAGCGACCGTTTTGGGTGTTTCCCTCGCTTAATACACGTTTGACTGTATAATATAGTGATTGGTCATAACTAGTAGATGACCCCTATTGATTTGGGGTCACTAGGTTAAAGGTCAAGGTCATAGGGGCATAAAATGTCAGAATGGTTTCTGCTGATTATCTTGAAAACTATACATCACAAAATCTATATTTCACATAGTGAGTGGTCATATATAATAGATGACCCCTATTGATTTTTGGGTCACTAAGTCAAAGGTCAATGTCACAGTTGCCTTAAATGTCAGAATTGTTTCAGCTCATTATCTTGAAAATTATTTATCACAAAGTCTTCATTATTTTCCTTTTTTCCATAATTGAACACTTCCATGTACCCATTTATGGCAAGTTTCTATAATAAAATAACCAATAATGTGAGTCAAGGGCTAGGAAGGGGGGCATATGTGTCATTCGACATTTCCTGTTTCCCTGTATTTTACAGTGGAATAAAGGCTGTTTCCCCTAGCCCATAATATATCAGCTAGAAGACAGAAAGCGGTCCCTTTAGATAGCCTCTGCTAGTACCATGCATGCTAAATTGAATTAAAATTGAAATTTTTATAAAATGTATGGGTAAATTCCATTCTCAGTGGTTGGACTTTTGTTTTCCACTTTTGTGATTTATCATGCTATATTTTCCCCTTTAGGAAATTGAAAAAAAAATCACTGGTATAAATATAATTGCTGCTGGTGTTCTGTTTGTTTGTTTGTTTGTTTGTTTGTTTGTTTCATTTTACGCCTTTTTCCAACAGTATTTCAGTCATATAGGCGGGTAGTTTCCTAACCATCGTTCCTGGAGAGTTACACCAGTACTAGACTACCTTCCTCCGCGCTAAACTACCAAAGCATCTCCCGGGGATCGAACCCACGCCAGAGAGGTACCTGGATTAGAAGTCATCGACTCTAACCCCTCGACCACGGAGGCGGCTTTGCTGGTGTTCACGAGTGAAAATATATTTCAATCTTACATGCAAAACATACAAATTTCCTATATATTTCATGCTATTTTAGTGATTTTAAGTCATCTTTTCTTGTTTTGCTGCGTAACGTCATGAGTTCTTCATGATGTCAGAACATCACTGTATACTGAATTTATTCCTGTTGATAATTCCATTTAGTTATGAAATATTATTTTCATTCGCATTCAAATATAGTCCGGCTACAGTGAAAATTATATAAATTATAATTTCACTGTGAAAATTATCAAATATAAATTCACTTTCCACAGCAAAAAATGTAAGAAATTTCGTTCTTACATGTAAAATGAAAATAAACACTTGTGAAAATGTTGAAAATCTGATGGTCACTTTTGAAATAAACTTTCTATCACACACTGAAAAAAATATCCTGTTTAAACTTATAATATTACAGTGTAAGACAAAACATCAACTAGTCATCCAGATAGTTCAGTGATTAGAATATCTGTTTCTTTTAGCAGAAGACCTGGGTTCAAGTCCCAGTCTGGATAGCTGTTGTTTTGTTTTGAAACTGTTATTTCATTTAACCTAAAATATTAATCTGATAAGATTATTTTAATATTTTTTTAGGATAATAGATTTTGTTTTTAATTTATAGTAAACTTGCGCATAATGTTTAAAGAAGTTTAAAGGCAATTTAAAGAATTTAGAAATACAGTGTTTCAAAATGGTGATGTGTAACATGATGGCTTTAATATTTTTTAAGTATTTTACAATTTACTTGGCTTAATATTCATTGGATAACTTTAAAAAGAATAAAACAATAATTTATATCTGTACAGGTAACTACAGTCGCGTAACTTAGCCCCTGTCATTGTTTTAGTTTGTCGTTCCTTATCATAGATCAGATACTCTTTGCCATCAGCCTCATCCAAACACAGTTGATCATCTTCCCAGCAAAGATTCCGACATTCCGAAATATTGAGTGCAAATAAGGCTCTTTGGTTGCTCGTACCTAAGGTTTTTGAGTCATACATTTTGTTTAATGTAGAATCATCAAGGATTTCTGCTTCCTTTGGCTTGTTCCCCAAACCAATTTTTTATAGCTGTTGCATTATTTTTTGTCAACACTGCCCTAGCTTTGGAGAATTTTGTCTAAAAACATCATCATCTTGATCTTTTTTATTATTTTCCATGTCAAATAAATCATCAGATACTAGCCTGAACAATAATAGTCTTCTGCAATATTCTGTTTTAAGTGTAGCAGACACCCTTTTATTATTATTTGTTGTTGTTGTGTTCACATGCACGTCTATTGTTGGGAAATAACTGTGTTTCTTTGTAATTGGGGTGCAATGAGGGGAAAAAGTAGTCCGGCTACGGTGAAAATTATATTTTTGGCTCATCTTTTGTGATCACTTTTCGTCCGGCGTCCATCCGTCCATAAACTTTTAATTTAAATGACATCTCCTCATAAACGGTTAACACCACTATGCCAATTTCATCCAAACCTCACAGGAATGTTCCTTTGGTGGTCACCTTTAAAATTTGTTCAAAGAATTTAATTCCATACAGAACTCTGGTTGCCATGGCATCCGAAAGAAAAAACTTTAAATATCTTCTTTTAAAAAAAACCCAAAGAGCTAGAGCTGAGATATTTGGCATGAAACATCTTCTAGTGAGTGTCTTCCAAGTTTTTTCAAATAAAAACCAAGAGGTTTAAACTGGCACCGCCCTGGGACCTATGTACAGATGAGCGATTTCAGTTTCAGGGCCATCATGGCCCTCTTGTTTAAATTTCACTAGTGGTTTATCAGAATATAATCATCTAATATATTATAGTAAAACACTGTAAAGCATGAAATAAGTTGTTTTAGTTCCATGTCGCGCTTTGAGGGTACCTATGTGTTAAAAAATGAGAGGGTACTTGTGATATAAAAATTCAAATGAAAGCAGGTAGCCCGTGCCGCTGCAAAACCGAAAGTAGGGTGTTTTTATGAATTTTCCATTTATTTTTGACAATAATTATATACTTCCATTTGTCGGAAGATGATATGAATATGAACATATTAAATGTGTATGATGCATATATAATCAAGCCACAGGTTCATTTCAGCCCGAACAATACATGTCGAGGTGATGGACGAGACAAGACATGTCGATTTTTTGTAGCTTATTGTGAAGTTGTGAACATGAAAATCGGGCACATGACAAATCAGCACATAATTAAAACATTCTAGTGTTCCGTGGTATACATCTTTTCTACATGTCATACCTCCTTTCCTTATTACAATGAAATTTTACTGGATTGTTATCCATCGCTGGTTTGTTTTTAGCAGAGAATGACCTGTGTATGTTCAGAGAGGGTACCGTTTGAGCAGATTTCGCAAAGAGGGTACCGATATGGATATGCACCGTGATGTTTGTTTTTAAACTTTTCCAGACAACGAGCATGCTTAATGAAGAAACTCAATGATTTTAAAGCACCGTTTTATATGAAGGTGAACAAGCGGTAAAAAACACCTCCATCATGGAGCTAAATCTATGCCTCCATATATTGGTTGTCGTGAGTGCTTGACACCATCTTTTTTGTAAGAATTCTGCCACGTTCTTCGTTAATTGAGTATTGGTGAAAGAGGCATTTAAGACAAAAGCCGATTTAGGCAGTACTAGTGAATGCACTTTATTCAAGCACTAAAGCAGCTGACCACCAAACATGGGTTGTAGTCTTTGTTTTACAAAAAAAACAAAAAACAAAAAAACCAAAAAAAAACCCCCAAAAAACATACATATGCACATACTGTCATACATATATTGTTTTTCAGACTCATATTCACCAGAAATTTGAAAATTTGCATGTTTATACATATCGTCATTGATGTTTCAAGCCAACATAGTTTATGTCTTACATTGATATCAATTTTAAACGGTTTTTTCCAGTTTTCATCTTCCTCCTTTTTAAGTCGTACATATGTATACATTTTAGGAAAATCAGACATCTAGATGCGGTTTGTCACCAAAGCCTTTGGCAATACAATTATTTGAAGTTTTTTTCTACGGATAAACCATTGCTTCTATCAACCGAATTTCATTATATTACACGGTAAATTTATTTAATTATTAGAAAAGAAAGTTGACGTCCATATATTGTTTGTCGTTTAAGGTAGTATACACTAAACCTTGCAGGTACATCAAAAGGCATTCGAAACAATTTAGGCAGTATAAGGGATAACCTAAATTATTGCTTATTAAATATGACAACACGTTCAGCACTTTATTCAGAGACTTTTATTCAGGCACTGAAGCAAGTGACCTCCTTGCATGGGTTATCGTCTTGTGTGATTTACCCAAGCAAATTTATATTTATTGTATTTGACTGGATACATTTATACCTGCTATTAATGTAGTTGCATGTCATAAAAAATCTTCAGTAAATGTAGGTAGATAATAATTATTGTCGTCATTCATAAACCCTATCAGTTCCTAACTAATTATTTTACATTCATGTTTATTAACGCATTCAAACGAGATTCAAGCAGGTTTAGGCAGTGTAAGTTATAACCTCTAAACGCTGTACGTATATATCGCCTTCAGTCGGGTACCGAAGGAGGTTACCTCCAAAAGTGCGTTGTCGTTCAAATATATAACTGTTGTTGTATATGATTGGATCTTTACAAACGTGTCCTTTTAGTAATCTTATTTCATAAAGCACATATATACAAGAAGATTTTATATACAAAAACACAACCATACATCCATTTGCTTGTTGTCATTGTTTCCATATGACTTTCCCTAGTAATTTAAAAATCTGCTATGTCTACAATTGGACTTATTTAAATTCATTGAAAGTAAAAACGATACTCACACACACGCGCACACACACAAACACACGCACGCGCGCACAAATGCACACACACACACACACACACATGTCGACATTGCTGATGAAAACCAACATAGTTCAAGTATTATATTGATTTAGATTTTAAACAGTATTTTCCAGTTTTTTTCTTCCGTCTTAAGAAGTACACATTAAGGGTAAATTGAGACATTAAAATGCCGACATAAACACTTGTCTATGGATAAACCATGGATTCAATCCACAAGTTTTCATTTATTCTCCCCCCCCCCCTACCCCCATCTTATGCTTATTAACCGATTCAAACCACATTCAAGCCAATTTATGCAGTGTTAGTTGTAATAAACACTCCTTTTCCAAAGCAAGTACATGTAAATGTAAGTTATGTATTGCACTTCAGTCAGGCATCGAAGCAGTTGACCTCCAAAAGCGGGTTGTCCTTTTACCCAAATTTACATGTTCTTAACGTAATTTTAGCTTATTAATTACATGTTATACCAGAAAAGTAAATGTATATACAAGTAGATTTTAAAATTTTAAACCCGCAGACCTTACATCCGTATATTGGTTGTTAACATAATTGTCACTGTTTTCATAACCTCATTTTATGAATTCAAAAGTTCGCTATTCATAAACTTGCCCTTGTTTGCATTATTACAGAGCCCAGGACGATCCAGGCAGAGCCCTCTAAGCTAGAATCCCAATGGATTGAAAACGCGCGAGAACATGATTACCTGATTACATTGATCAATACATATTTTTTTTTAATATAAAGAACAGTAATGCATGATGATTTTCTGAAAAATTCCTTACGCAAGACTGGATAGAATGGAAATGGGAAGGGTAAACAAACAAGTGCAATCATCGCAAATTGTCGTGGTTCTTTTGGAATCAAACCGGACTTTATCGGGGCTCTATCGGGATCAACCTTAGCTCCATCGTCATCCTCCGGGGCTCTGACTGCATTCTCCGAGGCTCTGCTGCTCCGGGGCTCTGCCAGAATTCACAAGGGCTCTGCCGTACGTAGCTCTACCGGCTATATCATTCCCCGGATCATACCCGGTTTTTACCGACAGAGCTATGGTGCTTCCCCGGTGTAACCCCGGTCGTTCCCGGCAGGGCAAAGCTATACTCCCCGGGTTATCACGGACCACCCCGGTGATATTAAATATTTTTTTTTATTTCCGGGGTCGAATGCCAGATGTACCAGGATCACCCCGGACGTTGCTGGCAGAGTTATGGATGTATTCCGGCCATTCCCAGATAACCTGGACGTCTACCGGGGCTTTGCCGGGATGTAAGTGAGACTGTAGCTTAAATTATGTACTGCACTTCAGTCAGGCATCGAAGCAGTTGACCTCCAAAAGCGGGTTGTCCTTTTACCCAAATTTACATGTTCTTAACGTAATTTTAGCTTATTAAGTACATGTTATACCAGAAGATTGTAAAGTAAATGTATATACAAGTAGATTTTAAAATTTTAAACCCGCAGACCTTACATCCGTATATTGGTTGTTAACATAATTGTCAATATTTTCATAACCTCATTTATGAATCAAAAGTTCACTATTCCTAAACTTGCATTATTTGTAAAAAAGAAGGTTCATATAATGGCTATACTCGTAATAGAATAAATGGAGTTAATATACAAGTAAAGTACATGATTTTACATTCAGACATTAAACTTGTCTACATCCAGATACTGGCTGTCGGAATTGCATTTTACAATGCACTTTTCTAGGGATACATCATTCAGTTTACAGTCTAACCCGGTAGGCTATACACTTTATATGATCGTATAAGGGTATAAAAAGATGAACCTCCATATATTGGTTGTCGTCATTGATATATAATTATACTCTTTCAGATTATGGGCGAACTGTTTTTCATGTTTAATTATTACAGGTAACATGCGTTAGGGGTGTAATTGATTACCTACAATTACTTATTAATGATGATACATTCGGAAGCATGTACATCTCAAGTTTAGAATGCACTTTATTTAGGTACTGTGGCAGGTGACCACCATACACGAGTTGTCGTCTTTATTTTACCCAAGACAAACTATTTATTGGTGTAATTGATTGAACCCTTTAAAAAAATTGGTTTGCCTTCACCTCAAATGACGACAATTTATGTAAATTCACTTAATAATAGTCATAACATAATGTGTTTTGTAAGTGCATAAATATACAGAGCAACTAAAAGTATACAATTTCACAATTATTAGCGTTATAATATACAGTAGAGACACGCACATATTGTTTCGTGATGCTATAAGTTGCTTTGAAAACATAACTTCAATTCAACGTAGATCTAATATTGCGATATAATTAGTTTTCTTTATTAAAATAAAAACTGATGGAGAAAAAGAAGTACATTTCGCATATTTACGTCCCTTTCCATTCACTATAGCAGCGTTCACTCAGACGCGCTTTAACATTCGCGCTAAAAAAAAGAGTGAGACTAAAAACAGGATTGGAGCACCACACTAAATACCGTATTCCGGTATATATCGGACAAGGCGCTTGAATGATAAAATGCTAAAATCCTGTCTTTTTACCCAACGGAATGAACTTTAACAGGTCTAATTCATCTTTTCACACCGAGTTAAGTATGATAATGACGGAAAAATGTAAAAATCGCCGAAAAAAAAACGATATTTGTCTATTTTGTGATCATGATTTCTGCAAGCGTCTAGAGGTACTGCTCCAATCCTGTATTGAGTTAAATCCAAAAAAAAAAACGCTTATAATAGTCAACTCCGCCTTACTCCAGGAAAGGGATGTCTTATAGCCTCCAACATCTAACACCGGCAACGGATCGGCAAACCTGTGAGAAATACTACATGATCAAGGAGTTATACATGATAAAAAATTAAGAAACGAATGCAAAATGCAAGATTTAAAAATGGCCCAAAACACTTCTCATTTCGAATAAGACCAAGCTGATCTGTTATTTTTCAGTGCAGTGTTTTTCACGTATTTGCCGTCTATAATATGAAATTTTTGCCTTTATATTCAATCAATATTACAAGTTTGAAGTGAATATTTGTGATTGTTTCTTTTTGAAAATACTAAAAGGGAGATAGTTTAGCATAACTACCTTTCATGATCATCTGTCCTTTAGAAATGCATTTTACTTTTATATGAAAGAAGTATTTTAAGATTAAAGTGAATATGTTTGGACGTATTTGAGAGATTAGCCGTATTAAAGGTTAAGCAGGACGAAATATCTTAGGGAAATAAGGTGCATAACTTTGTAAAATATATCTAGGATTATCTGCTCTTTGATAGTGCATCATATGATCATATTGAACAAAGAAAACCATGTTTAAAAGTAAATAGCTTCGGTAGTTTCTTAATCTATTACCTATTAAAGGTCACAGTGACCTTAAACCTTTCCACGACAAGAATAACTTATCAGTTTATCCATTATGAAGTTCCAAGGTAGAATTCAAGTTAATGAACATATTCGAAAACTTAACCAAAAAGGTTAACCAACGGCGAAAAGTGTAGCTTTTCATAAATGAAATAAATATATCAAAAACGTTCAATCGGAAGTAAATAAAGGTAGCAGTCATAACCATTTGGTCACGGAGGTACTTCATACCTTTTGATATAAATGCAAATATTGTGTAAACAAAAAAGTACTGGCAAGACAAAAAATAGGTCATCAAATCAATAAAATTACTTAACCCGAAATCTGATAGCGACAATATCATAATACCTTAAAACTTTCGTCAATCAGGGTTATAAATGAAAAAGCTAGACAAAAGAAAAATACTTATCTATTAAGAATTGAATATCAATTGTATTTTTTCTAGAATACTCTTTGCATCGTCATGATTACCCCGATATTTAGGTTCATAAAAGAAAACAAGTAAAACATAGATACTTTTTGTGCATACTAATGTTAAAAAAGTAATATAATAATATTTAAAATCATGATTTTTATATGAATTAACATCTAGCGACATTTAACGGTAGTATTGCGACATTTAACGGTAAGGGAAAATCGTGCGACATTTAAGGTTAACATTGCGACAATTAACGGCAAATGATTTTGCGACATTTAGCGGCGGTTGCGACAATTTGCGTCAATGGTGCGACATTTAGCGGTAAGTGCGACATTTAACGGCGTTGCGACATATAACGACGCCACAGACATCGTTGCTTTTGAACATATATTTTAATAATACGATGAAAAAACGACGAAAAGAAACTCAAATGTTATCAAACGCAAGGTATTAAATTGTGATTATAAACTTCCGTTTTGACGCGCAGATCGCTCTGGAAACAGAGTGATCCCTCGGACGCATAAATCACAACAAAATTACAAGAGAATTGCAGACTCGGTTTGATTGAGTCTGTACATGAGGGATAATGAATATGTGCAACATCCTTTACGCCCCCTAGCACCGGCTTGAGCGGTACTCAATTCTCAACAAGCCTACATTCTCTTTTTATGCTTTAAATTGTTTGAAGATTTTAGTTTAAACATATTTTATTTCTCAGAAAATATATACATGTTACAACGTAAACATGTAAAGACATGAACATTTATAACTTGACATGTCCTGTTGAAAGATGTAACGACACTCTATGTCAATAAAAAATTCTTGTAGACAATAACCGCCTAGCCCACCACCCTCAACGTTTTCTTAACACATCAAAGAACTGAGTCGTGATACTTTTGCGCAACGCAGTGTCGCTGGCCACAACACGACAAAGGGCCAACCAAAACTCGTTATTCTCTTGTCGTCTGGTCGCTAGCGAAACACGACGCGCATTATCGTCATGTTATTTGTTGAATTGAAGACTTGGCTTATAAGCGCTTTGTTGCTCGGTATATTACCGCTATACAACCTTGTCGCTCACCACCTACTACTTCTTCTACTTCTACTACTACTTCTACTACTACTACCACCTACTACTACTTCTACTACTACTACCACCTACTACTACTACTACTACTACTACTACTACTTACTACTACTACTACTACTACTACTACTACACTACCACCACTACCACTACCACTACCACTACCACTAACACCACAACCACCACTACCACTACCACCAACACCACCACCATCACTACCAACACCACCACCAATATTACTACCACTACCAACACCACCACCACTACTACTACCACTACTACCACAACTACTACCACCACTACCACTACCTATACAACTACCACTACCGATAACACTACCACTACCTATACCACTACTACTTACTAATACTACTACAACTACTACTTCCACTACTACCACTACCACAACTATCACTACCACTACTATCACTATCACTACCACTAATACTATTACTACTACTACCACTACCACTACTACCACTACCACCACCACCATTTTCACTATTACTTCCACTACTACTACTACTTCTACTACTCCTACTACTACTTCTACTTCCTCCTCCTACTACTACTACCACCTACTACTACTACTACTACAACCTACTACTACTACTTCCATCTACTACTACTACTACCACCTACTACTACTACTACTACTACCACTACCACTACCACTACCACTGCCACTGCCACTACCACTACCACTACCACTACCACTACTACTACTACTACTACTACTACTACTGCCACTACCACTACCACCACCACCACTACCACTATTACTTCCACTACCACTACTACTACTACTACTACTACTACTACTACTTCTGCCACTACCACTACCACCGCCACCACTACCACTATTACTTCCACTACCACTACTACTACTACTACTACTACTACTTCTACTACTACTACTACTACTACAACCTACTACTACTACCACCTACTACTACTACCACCAACTACTACTACCACCTACTACTACTACCACCTACTACTACTACTACCACCACCACCAACTACTACCACCTACTACTACCACCTACTTCTACTACCGCTTACTACTACTACCACCTACTACTACTGCCACCAACTACTACTACCACCTACTACTACTACTACTACCACCACCACCAACTACTACCACCTACTACTACTTCTTCCATCTACTACTGCTACTACTTCTACTACTACTACTACCTACCACTACTATTACTACTACCACCTACTACTACTACTACCTACTACTACTATAACTACTACTACTACTACTTAAAATAATAATACAAGTTATCGGCTTGTGTTTTGGTTAAGAAATACATACGTAAATAGATATTTGAGAAGATAAATTAATAATAAAAATCAACAACAAAAATACAAATACATTCTTTTTGATATTATCAAATATAATATATAAAAATACAGAATATTTTGTTCGAAGACTTCTTTTCAATACATTTCGTTGTGCTTTTGCGAACGTATCTAAATATCATTTGTGGTTAGTGATCAAAACATGCACTAAAAACTTAAACTGTGTTTACTTAAGTTGGCAGTTTATTCCAGTAACTGATCTGATTCGCCCGTACTTTTTGATAGGTTTACACAATAATAAAATCCGGTGTCTTCTTCATGGTAAACATTTGATCACACTAAGGTATAGTGAGTGAATAAAAATATACATTATGAGGAAAGTTTCATTCAGTTTTTGAGCAAATTTGTAAATCATTTTTCCAAGTTATTTGTTCTTGGAGCTTTTAGTATGATGACAACTTTTCCTCGGAACTTGATAGTAGTAATACTATGTGTTAGTGGAGGGGGGGGGGCGTAGACGGTAACTTGCAGTTTCCAACAGGATCAATCAAACCGAACATGCAACAGCAAGTTTCATGTGCTGCGTGGCAGCCGTAAAAGCTGTACCTTACTTAATTTCAGTACTTCTTTTTATATTTTTCAGGTCCTTCGGGATCATTGATTTCGAAACTTTTTTTTTTAATAATAGAGGATTGAATAAATAAACAGCATATGTTCTATCAGCAATTTACATGATTAATGTTGGAGTCGTATTGAACCACATTTTAAATATGATTGGGGAGTACTGAAATGCAAAATCGTTACGTTTTATCTTATTTTCAATAGTCTCATTTTTTGTGTTAATGACTGTTACACAAGAAAGTTAGAAGAAACATTTGTTAAAGTCAAGCTGTGTGACTGCTTCAGCTGTGTAACTTCATTTCAAGTCCATTTCACAATTTTTGAATTTCCTAAACATTTTGACCACATGACATCGCTTATAAATACGTATAAAATGCCGACGAAAATCATTAAACTATTAAAAGAAAAAAAAAAGGTTTGTAAAATGATTAATATCTATTGCCATTTACCATATCAGTAAATGATTTTTACATTTGTTATGTACCTGTCATGCTATTTTATAAAAGTAACTGCTGCTATAAGTAAATTCAAACGTTTTTAAAATATACTTTAATATGTCCGAATGACTTGTTTTCAAAATGTGGCCATTTTGGACGCAATTCTAAGACTAATGAGTGAAATTTGATGTGAGCGTTAATTTACAGCACGAGACAATTTATACATGTATTCTGAATCAATGAAATATTACAGGTTATTTTAGATTGTTGACAAGTTTTACAAAATGTGTCTGTTTCATGTACTACCAAAGCCACCTGCCATTTTAAAATGACAACAGCATCAGAAAAGAGTGAATTTTGTATTTCCTGAGCGAAAATAAATGTTTGCACTTTTACTCATACATGTACATGTATCATTGTCTTAATCAGGCTGATGGCGTAACGCAAAAGAAGTTCACAGAGCTCGGTTAAAAACAATAAACATTTTTTTCAAAGATGATCAAATAGAATAGAGAAAAAAACAGAGTCCCTTATGAAAGCCCAACACGGCAAAATTGAAAATGTTGCAGACTTGGTATGATTGAACATGTTCATGGACGATAATGGTAATTGCAAGTTACCGTAGATGCCCCATAACACCGCCTTATTACATGTATATTATATATATTTCTACTTAGGCATTTCAGGCTATTTATGCACATTTTGACCACTATTTATGGTAATATACGTTGTTTGTAAGTGCCATTGTTAATGCGTTTAATGCTGTCTTTTGGTTTCTTCACAGTATTTCACATTCAAATACATTTTCAAAATATTCATTAAAATTAGCATGAATCTGGAGACGTGCTGCTTTAACAGCAGAATAAAAAAAAGACCACTTTTTGGTAATAAACGTGGTTTCTAAGTGCCATTGAA
>NW_026863419.1:0-42495 GCF_026571515.1 Ruditapes philippinarum | reverse complement strand
ATCAATTAATTAATTAATAAATTAATTAATCAATCAATGTACATCAGAATTTAATATAAATTAATTATAAAGTGTGCATTCAAAAGATATATTTATATGCATAGCTTATTTGTACAAATACGTGAACCATGTATGCCATTACTGATTTGTAAACTTAATGTTGATCAACATTATGATAAAGTGTACAAGTAAAAATATGCCCTCAATAGTAAACAAAATTAGCGTTGAAAATTTTAAAGAGAAAACAAATGTAATTCCAAAAGGCATTTATGAAAAAGGCTTATTTACTCAAATACAATACATGTAATAAAATTATTTAATTAGATTTGTACCCTTTTACGTAAATTATAAAAATTTCACGGAATATATCATGTTCTTCAGATACGATCAAATATATGTTTGAAATTCGTTAATTACCTTTGTAACTTTATGTAAAGCATTCTGCGCATGCGTGTTTGTAGCTAAATATACGGGATCAGAAAGTAGTTGTTGTAATAGTTTGAAGTATTTCTGAAGATCTGAATCTTCTACCTCTAGTTTAGAAGAATGTCGCACATCTCGTCCAATTTCTCTTGCCTGGTTAAAATAAAATAACAGTTCTAATCTACTTTTACCTAAAAATCTATTATCTTATTATAATTAAGATAATTAACTCTTAATTGTAAGACTGCTTTGTTATAGTGAAACATTACTAACAAAAATGCATTACAAACACGATTAAAATGTGTTTACCTAAAAATGTAATACCTAGAAAAGTGGTCTGCTGAATGCATTTTTACTATTGCCTTCTGCGTTGGAAACAGTCAAATAATACCGGGGAATTTATCATTTTGAAGTCTCATATACTTGTATTCCTCTTTATTAAAGGTCACCAAACATAATTTCAAATGATAAATAATGACACAAACCACGACAATATGTCATGTAAATTCCATGAACATAAAGGATTTGACTGAAAGATTTGATAAATGTAGGAGTGCTTGTAAACAATGCTTTTTCTGAGTTCTCGTTTGTTTGGTTTTTTAATGAAAATAAATTTTGCAATGAGTCATAATATATCCAAATTCAACTAAATAACAAAACCCTGACGACTTGCACAAATAATCATTGGGACAGTTAAGAAAGCAAAAGACCATCTGCAATGGGCCATACATTATCTACATATAGTTATATAAAAAATCTGGCATTAAGCACAGAAGGCCCGTGGGGACATATGTTCTGTAAATTTGCTTAATATCTTGATCAGAAAAGGAGGAGATGCCTTCCGAAAATTTTTAATGCTATAGCATATTTTGGGTAAACAAATCCACTGTTCCGCCCAGTAGATTGTCTTATCACGAAATCGTATCAATATGCCTCTGGGAACTTGATGGTAATACTTCTATTAAAGTAGCTTTTAAATTCTAAAACATTAAAGAAATCATAAAAATGTAGACGATGCGAGCCAAAATATCCTTAACGCGCTTACCAAACCTCTGACCTTTCTTTATGTTCAGAAAGCATGATAAAAACAAAGTAAAATGTATAACATATGTCAAACTGTACTATTATATTTAACCATAAATCATTGAAATATATAAATTTCATTTTTGTTATCTATGGACGGACCTAACGTTTGTCCTCATCAATAGTATCTAAATATCGTTTACCTTTTCAAAAACGTTCGTTTTATTATTAAGGTTTTCATGTAATTTCCCCTGGAAGTCTTTGTAATTCAGAATAATGCTGATTATCCCATTGAAGTCTGTTTCTGTTGCAGATGCTTTATCTTTATACCCATCTGGGGGCATGAAGCATTTCGCCACTTCCCAGAAATCACTACACCACTGGGAAGCATCTGTGTTTTTGAACGACGGGTCGTTGTACCTATGCGCATTCTGTATTTCAGATTTGAAGTTATGACATATCTTGTTAGGACAGCCAGAAGAATGGTACCTTGTTGCAACATTTCGATGATAAGTACATTTCCTGTGCCTTATCTTACATATATTGTCAGTAGGGCAATTAACAAGATTCTCCGTACAGCAACTTGAACAACAAATCCCATTGAAAAGTCCATTGTGGTAGCAAATATCATCTAAGCATTTTAATTGAAATTGGTGAATTTCATTACAAACAAAAGGTTCAAGTCCTTCTTTGGTAAACAGCACAGCTAACTGAGCTTTAACCCAGTTATTGTATTTTGTTTCTGTCAGTTTAGCGCTATATGAAGCCATTGCTTGCACACTTTTGTCTTTCCAACTTTAAGAATTATATGCATTAGCGTGTCTTGTAAATCACGAGCTAAACCTGAAAAAAAAACCTGTAAATTGCTTAAATATATTATCACATTTCAAGGAGGATTTGTCTTTCAATCATTTAAAAGTGTTATGCAATACAATTTAGATATGTAATTATACTAAATATTTGTGACGAATTGTATGTGTTTCTATTCTTTTTGTTATTTCTTGGTGATATTACCTATCAAGTATTATCATTACCACTCTATGTCATGATGTCAATACTTTGGAACCGCAATGGTTTGTAAATCTGTGAATTTATTACTAATTAAAATATTTTAAATAGTATTTGTATATTATATATCAGCTAACTTAATTTCAACCAGTCGATATTTCTTTAAACAAAAATTGATATTATATCAAACAAAAAGTTCAATATTTTAAGTTAAATAACGGACAACTACTCGCAATTAATACAATACAAATCCTCAATTTATGACTTATTTGGGATCTGGGATATTTTATTTCAAAACGTGAACATTTATCTATTGTAGGATTAAAGCTAAGATCTAAAAAGAAATATACTTTACAATACGATTAGACGAGCCCCAATTAGACTCTCATGCACTACTACACATTTTTTTTGTAACAACCATACCGATCTTTCAAAAGGCAAACCTATTGACAAATCGTCCTCCTATTGACAAATATATACTTAAAACTTGTTTATTTTAAAATGAAATGTTTTAAATATTCTACGCACGATTTTTTTTATCATACTTAAAACAAAACCGTCTATGTCATTCCTTGTATTTTTTTTTTAATTGTTTTATCCGTTTTTAAAAACATCATGTTAGAATTTGATAAAATTATAGTTATTCATGGAAACGTTACAACATCAAAAGTCGTCAAATAATCTCTCTACTCAATTGTGAGCATTAAACTTTAAGAACATGTCAATTAAGAAATAATATATCCCAAACTGTTATTTTATTGCTCAATAACATCACTGTTTGGAGTATTATATATCACGAGGGCGTAGCCCGAGTGATATAATGATGCGCATCCTAACGACAAACAGTAATGTTATCAAGCAATAAAATCACCGATTATTATTTCGATTCTAACATGACATCATTAAATAAATGATGCCGTACCTGATATTTAGCTAAAATGCGCCTGATTTGTTTCCGTTCTTATTGTCAGCGCGTCACATTTTTAGTGGTTACGTCACGTGTATAATGATTACATCACACGTCTAAATATAGAACGTCAAACAGTGATTTTATAGCATAATAACACACACTTTCGGTTCTTCTTTGTTCAATAGGGAAAAATGCGGGTCGTGTTAGAATTTGAAATAACATCTATGAAACAGTAAACTTAAAACTGGTATAGTGATTTTAAGTACAACACTAAATTTTAAATGGTTTCTCATACTCATGTTGCTGTATGTTTGTACGTACGTTCGTCATATCTTTCTCGTCCAATAATAACGTGAGAAGTAATCAGCCGTATTATATGTTAACCGGGCTTATTCCTTCTTAAGTTATCGTATTTGCGAGGTTAACAGGCCGTTAGTACATACATACTTATCAACCCTATCACAGGATTGACCCGCAAAGGTCCAACTTACTAGTCAAAATAAATGTATGATTTATGGGCCTTAGATTTTGACCTCCTAATATGATCCTAAAGACTTGTACCAAGTTTCATGTATAAGCCTTCATTAGTTTAAATGATGTATGTTACATGTAAAACTTTTACATGTAAAACTTTAACAAAAAAGTTTTAAAAATTCATATATATATCTGATATGTTAATTATCTTTGGCGCATGACGGAACTAACTATCTCGTTTGCAACTCAAGGATAACCAATGACTAAATTATATCGTGCAAATAACTGAGAAACTCCTGCGCACGACATAGTATTTCGTGCGCACCGCTTACTTATCTCATGCACATGGTTCAATATTTCGTTTGCACGACATAGTAACTCGTGTGCACGAAATGATAATCATGTGCATCACTTAATCATATCGAGCGCATCACTTAGTAACTTGTGTGCAGTAACATGTGTGCATGACTTAGTAACTCATGCGAACGACATAGTATCTTTAAATATCTGCATTAAGTAATTTGTGGGCACGACTAAGTAACTCGTGGGCACGACATAGTGTCTAGTGCATACGACTTAATTATCACGTGCACCTGACTTACATGTAGTATCTGGTGCCCACGAGATGAATAGAAACACACACATGCCACCCTTTTGTGGCCCAGAAACTAGACATTACAGTTAGTGCGTGTTAACTTGTTTATAATTCTATGTTACTCCAAAGTTACGCATTACACATGTTATTTGTATCAGATTTAATGCGGCTTTCCCAATAGTTATTATGAAACAAATAGATTTAAACTGCAATGAAATAAATAATAAATACCGTATATAAAGATTTGGCAGCAAGGATAATTTTAAAATTTGATATTTGGGCCTTAGGCGTTTTAAATCACGTTTCATTTTTTTGCTTAAACGGTAAGAACGCGAAACTTTCGATTACCTGTCTTGAAATTGGATTGCAGAAAGTTGACCATATTTACGATTTGGTTACATTGATTTTATTTCAATAGTTTCAGCCAAGTTTTGTACACACGACGTCAAACTTGACCATCAATGCTCATTTTTGAACATGACGTTGTTGCGTATCCTTGGCATCTGTTACAGGAATTACAACGCCATTGGCGGAGAAAATATCTTAATTTTTCACAGCATTCGACGGAAGGGACAAAATTTCATTGTTTAAGTTTTCGTGTCGGCGGGGCAAAATCTTTCGTGTCCGCGCCCTTTGTTTGTCGTGTCTTCGTGTCTTGGCCTCGAAACGCGAAGGTCGAAATAACGAAAATACGGCAGATTTTCGTGTTATTGTGATTTCGCCCCGAAAGTCGAAAGCCGAAGTAACTACAACAATGTGGCCATACCACGTGACTTTTCGGGTACGGAACACCCTGATTTTTCACCCGATTCAAGTATGTTTTTTATTCATAACTTATTTATTACTCAACCGATTTTGATCAGATAAGGCGCAGAGTACCCGTAATTAATATCAGCAAACCCAAACGGAATTTATTCAAAATTCCTAAAAACCCCCCAAATTTGGTTTTTTGAAAAAATTTTTCGATAAAAGTTTTTTTTTTCATAGTTTGGGGCCCCGGAAGGGGAAAGGACACACTCATTTTTTCATTTACAAGCAATTTTTAAAAGCAAAAATTTTTTTTTGCCCACTGTTTCATAGAAAAATACAAATGTTTAAATCTGATATATAATTTACTATGTCCAATGTATCGAATGAATGCAGTGATGTTTTAGCATATTTTCATAAAGTTATGTTGAAATGATTCGGAACACACTGTTATTTCAAAAGATACGGTACACACACAATTTCTGTCTTTGTAATAATTCTAAAATAAAATATATTAAAATTTAATTAAAATTATAATGAGAGTTGATTTTTTTCATAGTTATATCATTTTATTAATTCAAACGAGAAAACCCAGGGACCTGTTTTGCAATGTATCATTAATGCTTACTTTTAATGTTTATATGTATTTGTGCCACTATATTTCAAGAGATCACGATTAACATTACAACAACCTATTTGTCCTATTTAAAATCACCTAGGGTATGTTAAACACTTCGATCTTCACAGAATCAGGTAGTTGCACTCTATAGAAAGAAAATGTTGTTATATAATGTTGTGTTTATTGTTGTTTATTGTTGTTTTTTATTTCTTTTAGTTTAAGTGAAGTAAGATATGTCTTTTTGATTCATCCTGAAAAAATAAAACAAGGTCATGACCTAAATAGCTGAAAAGTATCATTACTTGATAACAATTTATATATATTTATACTTGTTAATAATAAACAAGTCATTAGGTACAATTTTGCAATACCATGGTCATGTTAAATTAAATTAAATCACAGAAAGCGCTGAATTTGTTTGGGTCTCAGAATGTCAGAAAGGTGAAGGCTGTGAGATTGTAAACCAATTTGTTTTTGTATAGTGCCACCAATGTTGTGGCTAGTGTCATAACTGTAGTAAATTGGCTATAAGGCTTATTGCAACACTGATATGTATTTCATTTTTTATTTGGCTTAAACAATAAAAAAACAAAAAAACATGAGTTGCCTTAACTTGGATTTGAACTCAGGACATCTCTCTTCCTAAACGAGCGTGTAACCCTTCGGCCACGGGGAAGTTATAAGATAACAGCCTGAAGAAAACCATACCATTTCTAAATTAGGGGTTGTAACCCTTATTAATTTCGTTTGACACTGATGTAAATAATCATGGAGCTTAATATTACATGTATATTTGTAAAGAATTACACAATATTTGAAATCTTTGACCAATCGGGAACTACTTTTTTCTTCTCCCGAGAAGGCTTGAAAATTAAATGCGCCCCGTCCATTTATGACAATCTTAACACAGTGATCCCCCTTATTTTTTTCAGCGTTAGAGT
Source organism: Ruditapes philippinarum (assembly GCF_026571515.1). Lineage (NCBI taxonomy): Eukaryota > Metazoa > Mollusca > Bivalvia > Venerida > Veneridae > Ruditapes > Ruditapes philippinarum. The sequence goes on along the minus strand of NW_026863419.1, from coordinate 35,755 downwards.
ACATATAAAGGTAAGTAACCGCTTCCAGGGGTTCGGAACTACTTTCTTATTTTGCAAATAAGCATATCAGAGCCTGAAAATTTCGCTACCATTATTTTAGTTTGGTTTGACGACCCAAACAAATAAAATGTAAGTCGCCATTGCTTAAAATTTTAATGTTTAAAGGGGCATGAAGCTATAAAAATAACTTTTTAATTCATGTAATTAGGTCATTTTTGGTTTGGTGTCACAGCTCATAAAACTGACATTATCATGTGGCATTTTCGAGTTTTACAAGTGCCCCTTTGGGTATAAATAAAGAAACGAACGGGCACCTGAGTAAAACGACCGACATTCTGTATGGTAGTAAGAAAACTTTCTCACATAAAAAATCGAAACATCGAAGTCCTTGTGGTCTCGTACCTACTTCATGTAGTATATATAAAACAGAACGCAGCCTCCAAAATCCCATAGCATTTGATTGAACAAAATGGGTATTATTAAAATATCATTTTATTTTTTAAACACAAAACGTTACCCTTATATAACAGGCCTTGTTCCCATATTGGGTTCTTCAAATTTATCAAATTATTAAATTTTGATTGCACGTTAAAACTGCGAAATATGTTTGTCCATATGTAAGATAATTTGATAATTTAGATATGGGACCCTGGCAGATGATTCATACCAAAAATATCATGTGGCCGAAAAAAAAAATTTACACTTTTTTGTGATTTAAAAAAAATCCACTTACATCAAAAAACCAGCGTTTTTCTCTCCAAATTCAATTATTTTAAACAACAGTTTGCAAGGAACATATATTTCCAACTTACTCCAAACTTCTTGTTTGTTTATATATTTATACTACGTTTAGACAGTCATTTATATATTCGAACAAACAAATTAAATGAAATAATAATAGCACATAACAGATGTCCATGAATTTCACAATTCGTTTTATAATCCAAAAGAATATACCTATTTGTTTCAAATGAAAATCAAAACAAAACAAAATTTTGAATGTCTTCCGTATCCCTCACTAAACTTTTAACATTTTATAGCCAAATATTAATCGCTCAACATATAAAATCGAACTTTGCGCAACGTACGTACTCTCAAAATGTTCTTTTATTTTTTTAATAATCCTGTTTACATCAAACTGTAGGCATAATGATACTTTGCAGAACAGGTCCCAGGGTTCTCGTTTAAATTAATAAAATGTATAAACACGTCAAACAAAGGGCGCGGACACGAAATATTCCGTCCCTCCGATGAGAAAACTAAAACAATGAAATTTTCGTCCCTTCGCGAGTTAAAGTTTCGTTATTTCGCCTTGAACATTTCTTGCTTTCGTCCTTAAAGGCGAAAGTCGAAACAACGACAAATAGGTATGTTTTCGTGTCTTCGCCTTTCGACTTTCGGGGCGAAGACACAAAAACACAAAATGACAGAAATCAGCCACCATACTACCGGTAATTGGGATAAAGTAGGCTACTTGGCGTTAAAGCTACTGACCTCCAGATCATGGCACAGGCAATCGGCAAATTGGTTTACAATTAACAAAGATCTGGGAGGTAACATAAGGCCTGGTGGTAGGTCCGCTGGCGAACCTTTCTACCTTTACTATATTTATAGTATAACTATATATGGATGAAATTTTTAAAAACAAATTTCCTTTGTTGATTTATTGAAGATAATATATTTTAAAAACATTTTGAATGAAAAAATATTTTATTAGTGAAAAAAAATTTTTTATAAAAAATAAGTGGGCTTGGTCATGTACATGTATACTAATCTACTATAAGATAAGATAAGATAAGATAATCTTTATTTAAAGTCGGTTTCATAAAAACATATAAACATTAGCTATATAAGCTATTTTCCGACATTTTCTATCCAAGCCACGCACCGATTGCCTGTGGATCATGTCAGATGGTAAAATAAGAAAATAAAGAAATAAAATTGCAAGTAAGCGGTAAATACCTATCTAGAAAGTTTTAATGTGTAAAGTCATAACGTTACTAATGAAGCAGCCATTGATAGGAGAACATTATTCATTAACATGGTCATGTGTCACAACAATGGTCCTGAAAAATCCTGATATCGTTTATCAATTTTCGTCATTGAGTAGGCCCCTATCATATTTCAAGCTTAAGTTTAAATCGATAAAGTTGTCATTATAAATAATTTTAAAGTTTGTAAAATCGGTCGGTCTTACAGTCGATATATTGAGACTTATCAACTAGTTCTGGCTTCCAAAACTTTATAAGCCGCTTTTTAACATTTTTGTTTTTCATCTGATGCGGCATAAAAGTTTTGGATTAGACCCGTTACGAAACCTAACCAGAATAACATAAGTTGATTTATTTATGTTTTTCACTTGCAATACACTTGACCCAAATCAAATTCTTGTGCATTTTACGATAAAACAATAATTTTAAATATCATTCTATACCAGATTAAAGTTATCAAAATATTAATGACCGTCATTAAAAATGTGCATATTTAACCTGGAATTATCAATGTTACGCCGACTTACAGTTGGCCATGAATTTCAGGTTGTCACGCGAGATCTCGTATGACGTCATTTCGCCGGGAACAGATTTGAATAGAGTCGTGTACTATATTTAGAACATTTTGTTGACATGATTTTCGATACTTTTATTCAAGATAATGTTTTTTATTTATTTTCATTAAATTTTTTTAGCACTTAAATACAATTGAATTGAATATAAAAGTCAGTAAATCACCCTTTTCATAATCTTAAAAAAAAGTAATTTATAAAAATATTGGAGGCACATGGGTTCGTAAGAGTCAATCTCGTAATCAACGTGATCAAACATTTTGGCAATATGGGCGGTCTAAGTGCCGGAAAATTTTACCTGTCGGAAACTATTAGGTTAGTTTATGTTCGTAATAAGATTTTTATTTATGTCCATCCTTGGCTTATCAACAGATTATAAATAGTTTTATCAAGGTATGCTTCACTTTACTTCATGACATGTTCGATGAATAAATATCGAGCGTGTCAAGATTCCTGACACAGATTATTGGTGGACTTTCCCTATGGGGTTATCTTCAGCGTTCACGTCATGTCATAGTATATAAACGGGTACGCTGAAGACCTTAAGCTACTTATCAACGTGCAGGTGACCTAGAGCATTGACCTCTAATTCAGGTAAAATTAGCCTGCCTACATAGCCACTTAGCTAAAAATGAACATTAATGTATACTCATTGACAAATCTTAAACTAAAATGACTGTTATATTTGTTTTTGGTATAACATAAGTAAAGACTTACCTCTATGTCGAAGTTATGGCGTATAAATGTAAACATAAACATCCACTTTCGTCTTCTGACATTTTACCACTATGCCATATAATTTTACCGTAGGAAAATATCTTTTGTGTTAAGGTTCATTTTTCTGAATATCAAACAAAATTAAACACCTAACAAGCATACTGTACAGTAGTCTAAAAAATTACATTTAATGTAACCGATCGGTGTTTATCTTGTCGCTGTGTGAAATATACCCATTATGACGTAAACCCTGGTTCTCATTGGTTAACATATCGCTGATCATATGATACATATACATATTGCATACTAAATTTAGATTGGAGTGAACAAAACGGGGAATTTTGTAGATAAGTTTCACGGAAGATTTAACACGAGTTTAAATAGTTATCTATTTTAAAGCGAAAATAATCACACAGTATTTCGGATAAAGAGGACAACAGTATTATAGAAGCATGTTTACAGATTCATAATACTTCTAATGAAAATTTATAAAACGTATTCAAAAATCAAATGAACAAAAAAGTCATAAATTGACACATGCAGCGGGCGGCACTTAAATTCTACGAACAATACCAAACATTGGTTATAATATGTAACAAAGACCTTACATGTAATTGCTGTGTTAGTCCACACATTAGAAACAAATTACTAAGGTAAAAGTATGGTTATAACAGGAATATTATTCTTACATAATAATTCTAAAGTGATAACAGAGCCTTTATTGAAATAGGATTCATCCCAGTAAACACCACAGGTGGCAGTATCAGTGTTTGGACACCAACTCCTATCTGCCCCAAGACCCCTACTACAACCCTGAAAAAAAAATCAACACTCTAAGGCTTACTATAAGGTACCAAATACAAAACCACCGATGAAATTATATAAAAAAAAATTGTTTCCACTATCAAAATTATAGTTATAAAACTATAATTTTGATAGTGGAAATTTTTTTGTATAATTATATTTCCATGATATGCAATTATCTCAGTTCTAAACCAGTTAATTAATGTAGTCTGATTCGCCCTCATTTAACTCGTACTTTGGGATTCAATTGATATATAAATTGTATGAAATTCTGTCAAACTTTTTGTTTTATTTGTGTTGTCATTTTAAGCCAAGACCCCTACATGACCTTCATCTATATCTACATTGTACGTCGGCGCAATCACACTTGATTATGACGCGACGGGTGGTGCTAGGTCAAGAAAAAGAAATATACAAGAAATGATAGAAAGTTAGAAGAGGTTGGATAGTACAAAGGTAGAGATTTAGACAAAAAGTATGGCCAGCTATATTTCGCCTCTTCAACCCAAACCTCTCCGGTTACGGTGGCCGCTGCCGGCACAACCTTGGATATCACTAGTGGGTACTTGTAGCTGGGCCCCTAAGGCGACTTAGAAATGTGAGGGCTGATAGCCCTGCTTGAAGGTTTACCAAAGTCAGGGCCTCTGCAACGGAAGCAGGTAAGCTGTTCCATATTGTGGCTGTACGAGGGAAGAAGGAGTTCTTGTAGTACGATGTAGATGTGGATGGTAGATGGAACTTCTTGGAGTGGTCACTTCTAGTGCGGCTCGGGGCAGGGGTGAGATAATCGTTGACTGGTATGTCCACAAGGTCATTGGTGATCTTGAACATCATGGTCAGCTGGGCTTTGGTCCGTCGTGACTCTAATGTCTCCCACTCCAAGTGTTGGATCATTGAGGATACGCTGCTTGTGTTGTGGTAACGGTTCGTCACATATCTTGCAGCTCTCCTCTGGACCATCTCGAGCTTGCGTGTAAGGTCCTTGGTATAAGGGTTCCAGACGGTGGAGCAATATTCAAGGCCTGGTCGCACGAGTGACATGTAGGCTGTGCTCTTGACCTGTTCATTGCTGTTGCGCAGGTTGCGTCGAAGGAAGCCGAGTGTACTGTTGCCCTTCTTCACGATCTTGTCAACATGTTGATTCCAGGAGAGGTTTCCAGACATATGGACTCCGAGGTACTTGGTAATCGAGTCTATCTCGAATGTGTGGCCCTTCAAGGAGAACGGGTATATGATGGGGTTCCTCTTCCTGTGGACCCTGATTATGCTGCATTTCTCTTGGGTGGAAAACTCATGCCCCAGCGTTTCTCCACAATGCCAACTTTATTCAGGTCTCATCCTGTAAAATGTGGCAGTCCTCTTCAGTGGTGATTTCCCGGTATACCACACAGTCGTCAGCAAAGAGTCTGGCTTTGGACGTGACATGAAAGTGGCAGGTCATTGATGAAGACCAGGAAGAATATGGGTCCGACACACTTCCCTGGGGGACTCCGCTGATAACGGGTGCTGGGTCGGACGTTGCTCCATCAACAACTACGCGCTGAGTGCGGCCTGTGAGAAATGCCTCAATCCACTTCAGGGTATGGTTTCCGGATGCCATAATGATGGAGCTTGACAAGCAAGCGACTGTGTGGGACGCGGTCGAAGGCTTTGCTGAAGTCCAGTACAGCGAGGTCATGTTGTTTACGCCGGTCCATGGACTTGGTGAGCTCATCTGTCAGCGTTAGTAGCTGGGTTTCGCAGCTCCGCCTTCTTCTAAATCCATGCTGGCTGTCGGTGAGTATCTTGTGACTATCCAGATGATTCATTATGTTGGGTAACGATGATGTGCTCAGCATCTTGCAGACTATGCAGGTGAGGGATACCGGTCGATAGTTGCTGGCTTTGAAGCGCTCCCCTTTCTTAAATATGGCTGACACGTTGGCTGTTAACCACACCTCAGGTATGCTGCCAGAAGAGAGGCACTTTTTGTAGATGACGACCAGGTATGATGAACACTGTTCAGCCATCTCCTTAAGGATGCGCGCAGAGATCATGTCTGGGCCTGCTGCCTTCTTTGGGTTGAGCTTCATCTCTCTAATTCGATTTATCAGATTAATAGACTGGATAACAATAGGTATTTCACCACAACGTATTTGTTAACAAAGGAACACCTGTCAATATTTGAGATTTAATCTATTGTTATTCAAATGTTATTCTACATGTAAAAGATCAAAGTAGGGCTCTGTCAATACATAAATATACTGTCAAAGTAAATTTATAACTTTTTTGTCAATAAACATTGGGGTTTTTTTTTTATAGACTGACACTTAATTTTTGTGTGATGACAATTAGCTGCATGAAAAACAGTCGACAGAAAACACCATTTGGACATAAAAGAATGATAAGTGCCTCAAATATAGGTAATATATGGATTTTGATTTTGTTATTTACTGTAATTTCTGTTTTGTCATAACTGTTAATCAAAAGTAAAATAATAACGTGAAATGTCTTATGATTGAATTTGCACCTTTACATGTTACTGTTTTGTAAATTACATATATTTGAAGTTACAGTACATTTTTTGAGTGTTCTACATCATCAATCGACATCTGATTTTAATTTATGATATGCTAGGGTAATCTATTGGTAATAATATTTCTATTTAATATAATTTAATTGACCAGTTTGATTGTTATAGTACACCTATTTATTTCTGTTTCTTTTTTGCAGTTTCAAGGAAAAAAACAAGTTGAACCTCAAAACAAGTTTGACACAGTGTCTTCGTAGATGAAAATAATCAGGATCCAGTGGTGGACGTTTAGTATACCAGACTTATTCACATGGAGGAGTATATCTCCAAATTTAACACTTTTAAGTTATGTTTTGAAAAAAAAAAAGATAAAAAATTACTTACTTTCTTTAAATGGCGAAATTTATTTATTTATTGTTTTGCGTTTACACTTAAGTTTTGACAGAAAGGAATATTTTTCCTCTCTTATCCGATTATGTTACCGATGAATCCATCTGCAAAAGAAAGCTTTATTTTCCATGCGTTTCCATTTTCGTAAATGAGTTATTAAAAAAAAAGAAGCTTTTGTAAAGCATGTTGTAAAATTAATACTTAAATTGACAATATATTGTAAAAGTTAATGTATACTGTACATAGACCTTTAAATAAAAATGATTTGTTGACTGTTGTTTGTTATAATTTTGGATTACAAATGTGTATATTATTGAAAATTACTGAAAGAGGTTGATAAATTTGACTTCATTTTAAAAAAGAATGAAAAAGCTTTTTTTTTTTAAATTTTGGTAGTCAATTTTTTAATTAAAATTTTATTTTATTAAAAAATTAATATAATGTTAAAAGTGAGTCAATTTTTGTGATGTTATCAAGTGTTTGAAAAATATTTTACTGTATTTTAATTTTACATGAAAATAAATCAAAAAACGTGTTAAAATTTTTTGTTAAATTGTTTTTTTCATTTTCAAAAATGAAAAATATTTTTTGGTAAAAAAGTTTTGTTTTTTCCTTTTTTTGGGAATTTTTAAAATAAAACGGGTAAAATTTTTATGTTGGATTGCTGGTTACTTTTGGAAATAGTTGGTATTACGAAAAGTAACTTTTTAAATTGTTGAAATGGTTGGATTAACTTTGGGAAAGGTTTTTGGAAAGTAGTTTATTACGTTGAATAATTTTTGGATTTATGTCATTTTATGACGTTGGATTGACGTCGGACTCTGACGTCTAAAAAACTTTCATATACAACTAAATTCCAACGTCTATCCAACGTCGGACTCTAACGTCTGAGCAACGTTGAAACAACGTCATGTGTTCGCTGGGATTGCGTCCTAAACAATACTTAAATAAATATATTTGACACATCCAATTAAAGGTCCGATCCAAATGTTTTTGTTTTTTTTGTGTCTTGGCCAGCAGCATTCTCAATTAAAGTAATTACTATGCATGTTGATGACATTAAATGATCAGAGAAGCAAAACTAAATAAGTAAGAAGATATTGACTATACTCGATAATTAAGAAAATATAGACTATACAAGTAACGATTACATAATACAATTTAATGATATAATTCATGGGTAAAAGATGATCTGCAAATATGTATGTAAGCATGTCGACATTGGATGATAAAACAATGTTTTGTAGCACTGCCCTTAGCCTACGCTATACATGCTGGGAAATACTGTCGTCTGCTACATCTTTTTATAATTTCTTTGATTTTTTTTTCTTAAAATCAAGAAAAATAAAAGGTAACTGTACTGTCAAAAATCTTAATATCTGTCAAATATCTTAATATCTGACAAATATCTTAATATCTGACAAATATCTTAATATCTGTCAAATATCTTAATATCTGTCAAATATCTTAATATCTGACAAGACGCTGATGTTCGCTGTGTTTGATTTAAGAGCAAGCTTATAACAAAGGTTATCGGTATTGCTTTCACAAACATATGGTTGCTTGCTTTATTGTACATTTTGTCGCAGTATTTTAATTTACCATGCTTAACCATTTTATGAAAATATATTTGAAAAAAGCACCAGTAACACAAAAGATATTTCAGCGTTAACATTACTAGAGGAAGAAACGGTTGTCCCTTTATAATTTCCTCCTGTGGATAAATCAGTTATACCTGCAGTCGTATTGTGAACCGAAGAATGCGGTGTTGTGGTAAGGTGTTTGATGCAGGAAGAGTAGAATTAGTGTCAGGTGTAGGTTTTGTTGTACTCTTGATGTTTTTTTCTATTATACAGTTATAGTAACGTTTGTTTGGTGGAATACTACTATCCTTTGCCATGGCTACATATACCGTCGGCCCAAGCTTCAATAGACTACACTTTACTGCTATCACAGCAGACGTTATAGACTTCTTTATGGTGTTGTATTTTTTTATATCATTTCTTCTGAAACTTAATTCAATTCTGTCGTTATAAATATCATGGACATAAATAGTGATAATTCCGGAATCTTCTGCTTGAGTTGAAGGTTTTTTCACAGTGTATACCGTCAAGTTAAATTGTAGTTGATACATATTACGTGGTCCATAAATTAAAACATAAACTTTGTCAACTTCATCAGTAAGAAGTTCATCTGGAGGAATACCTTCTAGAAAATCTAAAATATGAAGGGAGAAAGAGTTATTGATATGTGTTGTCTGCCAAACATTACAAGCAGTTCTCTTCCGTTGCCATAAAGATTTGCTTGAAGCAAATATTCGTTCCCTGATGGGTCAGGATTGGTGAAAGTATATTCAAGTCTGGTGTAGAACCAAACAGCCATATTTGTTTTTAAACTCAGTGTGACAAATTTATAATTCTTACTTGAACTGAAAACTGATACATTGACATAAGTTACATCTGCAATATTTACATTAAGAACATTCATTTGTCATTGACATAGTTGTATAACTTATCAGGTAAACCGTGGTTATCAACTTTTTCAATGACAAGGAAATCATCAATTTCATCATCTTCTGTAGCACAGTTAATTCTTACAAGGTGGACTAGTTTATGGTAACCAAGCTGCGGGTAGCCTACAGGATAAGTATTTTCAAACGAGGCGCTGTAGTTGTAAAATGTCCCCATGAACATTGGCGTCATAAGCCATCTTGCTGTTTTTGTTTCAAAAGGTGATATATCACCAAAATGCAGTGACGGTAAATTTGAAATTTGCACCAATTATTTCAAATTTACCGTCAAATGGTAATTGAATATTGTTTTGTTTTCTATTATTTTTAGCAGCCCTTATGTTATTTTTAATGCCCTTGCTATGTCATATCCTTTATTCATCACCATTACAGCTAGACTATACGACATCCCTTTCTTACTGAGGTATTTAATTACGGCTCTGATTTCAACTTCCTCCATTTTGTCTAAATGACACACCTTCTACCTATCAAAGTGTGTTTTATGTTACTTAATATGTGTAAAACCGCGTGTCACTCGGTCAGTAATCTTCAATAAGATATCGGTACCGATGTATCGTGTGTAAATGTCAGTGAAGTGGCTAGTAGTATATCGGGCCGAGAACTTTTTTTTATCATACCTCGTGTGCATGAACCTACGCGGTCTCAACCTTACAAAACATAAGTATAATATGCAGAAATTATAAAACAATACCCTATTGCGCTATAACGTAGTAGCTAATATTATTGCTTAGGCAACACATCATTCTGCATACATCTAACGGGCCGTACACAACATAACTCAAAGATTATTATATGGTTTGCATCAACTTTATATTCAGAATACAATTAAAAGGGTAATAAAATCATACAATACAAATTATTCATTGAAACAATTACATATAAGTGTAGACAATTCTAAAGATCGTATAAAGGCTTTAATTTAAAAAAGTGCTTTCATCTATCAATACATCTTTCGTAATTATATTGTCTTGAAAGGCTTACTTGAAAAAAAAAGATGTATACATTTACCTGTATTATTCAAGCGTTCAAGAAAGAAGCTAATATTTTTCTTGGTGTCTCATCCAAAATACAGTATATCGCTTTAAATCAGAAATATTAGAAAGTAGTTTCTTTCAAGAGACATATGTTTTAAATATATGGCTGAATGGCGATTCGTAGTATGTTTGAAAAAGATATACTTTGATCAATTAATAATTATGTTGAAAATATAGAGTACAGACATAGCAATAAACCACGAAAGAAAACTATATACGTTTGTGTGAAATACATGATCAAATAAAACAATTATTTTTTCTATTTGCATAGCAGCCAATTTAATTCTCCAGAACAAAATATTATCATATAATTGGATTAAATCTATATATGTTGTCCATGTTGGATGTTAAATTAAATAATCAGTCCACATTATTGTGTACAATACCGATTCTTTTGACTCCATAGCTGCAAACCATATATTGGACTTGTTGTGTCGCTACAAATAGCCAAAAGAAAAAAACGCAGAAGGTATTTCATGTCAGGTGGTTTCTGTCCTACATGCTATATATATGACAAGATATATGTGTAATGTCCTGATCTAATTAAAAAACGTTAAAGGGAATCCACTGGGGTGTTTGACATGATTGGAATTTATTTATTTATTTTTTTGATTTTTTTTTTAATTTTTGCACTGTTTGATGTAGACTTAAGTGCATATTTTTGTGTGTCATTCTTTCATTAAGTTCTTCCACACTTTACATTTTTATTATGAGCAATGACTCAAAAATGAAAACCCTTGCAACTATTTTCATTCAAATCCGGTTAAGAATCGCACAAAAATATCGATTTTCAATTTAATTTTGAGAATATTTTTTTGTTTTAATTTGCCAAAGTTTCCATTTTCAGTGCTTCACTTGACATTTTCAAGAATTTCAATTTAAATGTTTTTAGGTGTTTTGTACCTCGGTGGAGTTCCCTTTAAAGTCCTAAAAAAAGGAAGCAATCAAAACAACAAAAGGTACATAGAATTGCATTTATTAACCATAAACCTGGTTACGCCGTGTGATTATTACGCGACCACCGGTAATGTGCCTATTTTATTTGGTAGATGCATCGTCGTTACGATTTGAACATGACTAAGGGAGACAATAAGTCAAAACCGTTAGTATGAATGTCCGTCATAGTTTGCTCCCTTTAACAATAAATGTATTTTGTTCTCCGTGCAATGCATATTATTTGAATTTCCTTTTCTTTGTGTATAAATGAGATTTTTTCTAAAGGTACCGATTCCATGTCCTGTACAAATTATCGCCAATTTGGTAATTTTTGAATGGTGAATATTTTGGAATTATATTTATTATGCTTACTCAATGTTTTGTTAGATATAGGTGTTTTATAAAGGAAAGAATAATCTGTAAAATTCACAATGGGTAAATACGACTTACGTAAATCATATATATTCGACGTTAACAGCGATAGAAACGGCGATATTACACATGGTGGTAAAGGTGGTGGTGTGCATGTGTAGTGTGCGTTTGTGCGTTTGTTGCGGGGTGGGTGGTAGTAGTGGTGGTGTGTGGGGGATTGGTATCCTAGTCTTTGACGTAGTTAAATAAACAACATTTATTTAAGAATAACATATAAAACAACACCTAAGAATGATTTTATAAAGCTCATCATCATTTTAATTCTAATGATAAATCACAAAAATGACTTATAAAAATTAATATAGAATACAAATAGCATACAGATAAACTAACAATTCAACGTCTTATTTCCTTTTTGAAGACATTGGTCGAAGCCAAGAATTCTTGGATAGTATCTTATGAATGCATAACACATCTCTGCCTGCAAATAAAACAAGCTTGAAATTAATCAAAGCATAGTTTGTTTTATAAAGCACGAGTTAATTTATTTAGGAGTTCTGATCAAATTATATATTTGTATTTGGACTACTGACATGTGAGTAGTTCCCTTACAAAAGCCGTACCCGTACTTTTTTTATATAGACGCTTGATTTCAACTTGCATTAAAAAAAATGGTGTATGAACTGTACAAAATCTACTGAAGGTTGTTTTTTTTTTTCATTTTAAATCATTTTCACTTGTGTGATAAAATAACGTGAACTTTGGATCTTGCGTTCTTGCACTTATGCGCAAATACTTCCATATGTAGCATGTTAACAAAGTTGTTTTTGTTTTTTTTTTGTCAATAATACCACAGGTCTGTGTACAGATAAGAGGGCCATAGGATGAGAACTTGTATAATAATCAGAATTTTGTCCTATATTACCATATTTTAAATGATATATTAATAACATTATGTGTATTACAACTAATATCATTATGTGTATCAATCAATATTTTGGTTAGGGAGAGTATGAAAAAAGTACTTGTTAACTATGGTATTCGTACGTGAGCTACTGGCATAACAGTAAGGTCCTAGACAATAAGTTGTTCATATAATATTATTTAAATTATAAAATATTTACATAAATTATTTTCACAAATAAACCTACCACGTAGTCAGTTATCTTATGAATGAAAAAGCGATTATGAAAACATATATAAATAAGAAACAAGTAGTGTGATGACAGAATACATCAAATTTATAGCATCATATTTGCATAATTACAAGCTCCTTCAAAATAATTATATCTATTTTTTACCTTTGTTCCTTGACCATAATTCGTTGTATTTTGTCTGAATCTCAAACCATTCTTGCTGTCAAACCAACATTTTATTTCTATAGGCTCTCCTGCAATGGTTTGTAATCAATGCGATATACTGTATTTATCATAATAGTATTATAAAAACTCTTGTGTAGAATATATTCCATATTATCGCTAATAAATATAATCATAAAAATAAATATATAGCAACGAGTAAAATTGATATATTTCCAACCACAAGATAAAGGCAAATCCTGTATTTATATAAAATATAAATTTCTGTTTACTGTATACATTTTTGTTCTTTTTTGACATTACAAATCGAAAGACTTCCCTTTAATTTTGTGTATTGGCTGAATTCAGATAATAAAGTAGTCCGTCAAGACACCAGCGAAAGTACGGAAAATATGTTTCACTGCAGTAAAAAATAAACTTTTAGATTGAAATACTAAAAATGAAAATACGCATTTTATTTTACCAATATTTCTCAATATTTCATTTATAAGTATACACAGTACTATTAAGATTTATGCTTACTCCCACCACAAGACTTAACGAGAAACATGTGATTACTTTATGCTGATATCTAGGGTGTTGCGGGGGTGGGGGTAGGGGTGGTGGTTTGTGCAAGTATTCCAAACGCACCAATAATCATACAGGTTTCGTTTAAAATACATACAGCTGAATATGGTTGTTTCCGTGAAATGTGTGTCATGGACAAATTGTAGTCGTGACTTAATTATGATTCTAAAAGTTAAAAAAAAACATTGTATGAAATACCCGGATTAACTTTCACAGGTGGCGACATATTGTGCCAGATAGGATTTGTATAATTATAGTTGTCCTCTGTTGCTATGGTCTCAGTTACTTCTCTGTCTCGATGGATGCCCAATGTCGCCCTTACACCTAGCATTGAAAATTATAATTCATGCAACATTTTATAGCTCTAAGCCATTGTGTACGTAAACAGAATATCTCAAAATTCTAAGTTAACCCGCTTAACATTTCCCCCTTTTAAAATGCGGGTTTATCGTTCAAATGCTTTGTAAGTAATAGTCAGGTTTTAATTATTATTTAAGGTACGGAAACAGGATGATCCTCGGAAGCATAAATTACAACTAAAGTACACGAAAATTGCAGACTCGATGAGTCTGTACATGAGGGATAATAAAAAAGTGCAACATCCCTCAAACCCTCTAGCACTTAAAAACACGAACAATGTAAAAGTGATTCATATAAATCAATGATCCAAAAGGAAAAGAAAAAAAAAATATTACAAACTGAAGTAAAGTACGGTGTAAGTTTTTACAGCTGCCAGACGGCACCTGAGATTTGCTGTAGTAATTAAAAATCTGGAAAAATGGTGATCCTTCGGAAGCATTAATCGCAACAAAAGACACTGCTCAGTGCTATCAGTCTTTTTGATTTATATACTACAGCGCATTTGATTAAGAACTGTGTATTAATTATTCGACAACAATGCATTCAAAATTGATTTCCATTTATTATTAAAATATTTTAGTGATTTGATCATTTATCATGAAGAATTTATATTCTTTTATCATATTTTTTTTTAAAATTTTTATCAAACTAATTTCATGAAACGAGTTCCACAGAACGGATTTCAAATGATTTTATTATTAGTAGTACTAAACTAAAACGTCGTTGCGTTTTTTTTTGTAACGGCAAGAATGCGATTGCATGCAGTAAACAATAACTTCAAGCGTTGATTCAGAGACAGATATAATCGGAAACGTTCATGGGGCGTTGCTGTTAAGTCATGTAAGTAAAACTTGCGTTAATAACTTAAACAGACATTTCAAATTATTACGAGTTACCGCACAACAAAGAAATAAAGCTAAAATATTTATCACCAACAAGGGTCGTTTAAGTAATTGAAAATAATAAATATTAACAACTTACCTAGTCCATGCATATGCAAATATACGTTTGTAATATAGATTGGTGATGGTAGCATAAGACCCGTACATCTACCGGGACATATTCCGGATATAAGAACGTGATCAGTTTCCCCGGGGATGTTAATGTCGTTTTGACCAATTTGAACATTTCCGATGTCGTTTGCACGTAAATGAGAAGTAACATGCAACCGCATCCCAGAACTGTCTGGAAAACAAGTGCTTAAAGGTGATAACCCTATTGTGTATCATATAACATATTGTTTTGTTATCATTGTTGCCATTTATTTTAAGGTGTGTGAAATTTACATTAAATGTAATATTGAGTACAATTGTCTTGAGACACCATTCGTTTAAATCAATTCTGACATGTTAATAATTTTTTCAAATATGTGTTTTAACTTTGTCAACACGCAATGAAATTCTAGGTGGTTGACACAGTAAACTTAAATTATTAATATAAAAGACAGCGGTCGTGTACTGATGAAACATCAATGTATTGAGTAATTATCTTTTATACATAACAAGGACAAAAGGGTATTATTATAACCATGTGAATTATAATAACCATGTGAACAAGTTAATGGTGTTATTCTTAATTCGATTTCAACCTGTATTTCATGATATCATACCTTTGTACAGTTAATAAATACTATCCAATTCAATATAATTCAAGAGTTATCGTCTGGAAGGAAACAGAGTTTGTGTTATAGTTATGAGAAGAATGTGTGTTAAATAAAAAAGTTCGGCCAAATATTATTAAAAAAAACTGCCCTGTCGGAAACCACGAAACGCAATGGGGTAAGGGAAGAAAGACCTACAAGGTTAATTCGTTTTCGACAGTGTAAAGACATCGCTTCGTTTGCAATTTACCATATGTAAACACATGACAAACATAATGAATTTAAAGAGTTAAAATGTACGTCATGTGAAGGTATCACACATCACCTACCAGTTTCATCTTTCAAACCCATCTCATTATTCCAGTGTATCTGCAGTAATAGATACTTGAACGAACCTTTCCCTATTCTGACACCCCCATTATCTTGCATTATAAGATCATCCATTCCAACATCCCACTTGCCGAGCCATGTGTGACACCTGTAGTCTAACGAGTCACATGGATGAGGCCCCTGTAAAATAATTCATAAAAAAATCAATAAATGATAATGATGAATTCATCTGTTATTGCCGAAAATAATATAGTCAGAAATGTTTGGTTAATAAACATTATAACACTAAATATTTTAAAATGTATAGCCAAGTCCGCTAAATTGACTGCTCAATGGAAATATGAGCATAATGTCACTTTATTTACAGAATAAGGTACATGTAATCTATTTCGTAGATAATATAATTATCTAAACAGAGGACAATACCTTATCATAATAAAGGCCTTTTCTCTCAATATTTTTCTCAGGATAATCTCATTAAGGACCATAAACACATATATAACATGTTATCAAAATTTTCAAATTTTGTTCCTCTTTTCTTCGATTTTAATTTACAAGTGTGAATCTTTTCAATCGGTGATTACACTGTGAAGACTAACGTGGAATCACAAATGTTAAACCAAATTAAGCTTAAAATAAACCTAGTGTTAGTCTATATTGGTGGAAAAATAAGGTGTTTAAAGTTCATTAATATGCATGTAATTCACTTTTGTGGACTGTTGGCATGTTTACAAATTTCAAATATTACTATTACCTTTTCATCCATTTCGAAGTCACATCCGAATACAAGCATGTGATGAATGATATCAGTATTGTTTATGATTGGTTCAAATCTCGTGACGTGATATGGTATGTCATCTTTGACCTTTCAAAGGAAAATGATTAATAAAATGAATAATGACATATGCGTGTTTCACTAATTTCTATCATTTTAATATCTTTGTCAATAAAAAAATAACTCTCAGTAAAATCAATAAAATATCACTTTTCCGTTTGGAAATTTATCATTGTACCAAAAAATAGGGATAACAAGGTGCATCCGGTTTAAAGTTGCATACCTCCAGATGAACCAAATATTTCAAGAAAATCAAACCTGAGAAAAATGTACTAATATTGCTAAAAGGAAACACGATTCATGATTCAAGTAATTATTTAGTAGTTTTATGCGATTAATGACTTATTTTGCCTCATTCATCACAAAGTTTCTACTGCGTGACTCACGCGGAAAGGGATATCTTTTTATACTTTGACCCCTTTTTGGTATCATAAGTGCCTATTACAATGTGTAAATAACTTTCTTTGTTTACAATAAAAGATTTTTTCTTAAAATACATTTAAATTTTTCAGGAAACAATTCATTAATCTGGAGGCCTGGTGCTTTAAACAAAGTGTATTTAAAAAAATAGTTCAAACAACATAATCTATCAATAGAAAATATTTTGAACATAAATTGCAAACAAAAGTGTCATTAAAATAATAAATTTATTAATTTGCTGTGTGAAAGTGTTATATACGGAAAGTCATACACGCGTTATAGCTATTACTTTGAACGTGCTTTACACAAATAACCTATTATACGTATGTAGATGGCCATACAATATTACAGAAAACAGAAACAGAATATATGACATCTTAAAAGTAACTGTAATATTCTTGAGGTGACAAAGAACAACGACTCTAAGGACTTTGCTCATTTATCACCACTTCTTTAATCAAATGATAACTAGATGATAAATAACTGAATACATAAGAAAACTTTTACCTCAAATTGCTGACAAACATAGTAAGTTTTTGTTTCAGGAACTCTGACATAGGGGAGTCGTAAATCTATCACATTCGTCTCGTTGATGTTTTCCGTATCCACAAGCACAAGACGGTCGTGGAAAAATAGGAACATACATGTGAATTGCAGCGATAATATTTTCATTGTTTAAAATATCACATAATTAATACGTTAATGCACATAAATGATTGTAAAATCTTGATCAAACAATGCGAGATAAGAAGTATTTAAACGCAAACTAATACGATGTGTTCATTAGTAACATTTAAGTGAAAGGTCAACTAGTAAAACCTTATCTATCATTAAGTGATCAAAATGATAAAGGTCCAACAAGTATTTAAATATAACACAGACCCTTATGTTAATGTTGCCGGAGCGGTTGCCTGGATGCTATGGTGTCTTACTCCTAATGAAGGGATGGCAGACTGGAATACTTTTCGAGCAAAAGACTTTTTCATAACACACATATTATTGTAGAAAACTGACAAGTATTTGGTCGATAACATAAGTGCAATCAACAAGATAGCCATACACCTTTATTTCTTCTATTTAGCATTACTTCTAGTCACACATAACTTCTTCTCAGTGATTACCATAGGGAAATATGTTAAATGTAACCCATTTAAGATTGATATATTAGCAATTATTTATGTCACGCAGCATAGAAAATATCATATATTTTATGTTTCTGGTCCATTTTATAAAGAGATGCGCGTGACCTTAATGATATAGAAACTTACGATGAATATTTTTATCTCTATAAAGTAATTAATGTATTTAAACTCTCAATATAGAACAAAACCGAATTCATTTAAGGTTAATTGATTTTTTTTAATTTGGCTTTACGTCGCACCGACATAGTATAGGTAAATTTCCAGCTTTACTGGTGGAGGATGCCGTTCCATGCATTATTTCAGGCACGAACGGGCACCTGAGTAGAGCTACCAAAAATTAATCAAATATCTTGTGACGAATTAGGTAAAATTTGTATATTATGATCATAGATAAATTTAGTTTGATGAAGATTAAAACAGCATATAAATAGTATTAACGCCGATCTTCTCTTAGATTACCATACATTTTAATTGCATTAAACACATTTACTGATTTAAAGCGGCCTTCAGCTTTTCTAAAGGTTAAATATATTATGTTATTTTTAGATAAATCGTCTCACATAATTATCAAATGAAAAGAGTAAATGGTTGAAGATATCATTTACCGACGATTGAATACATAAACAATAAGGAAATCCCTCGCTACCTCTTTTTACTGGTCCGTTTTTTATATTTAAATTAGTAAAGAGGACGATTCGTTTCCCGGTCTTCTATTTTTAGAAACAATTTCGAAAACGAACGTCACTTATGAGTTATAAATAGCTCTCGGGACGCTTCTTTAAAGCAGGTTTAACAATGACATGGTGCCTTTGTCCACGATGAAATTAATGAAAAACATAACTTGAAACAACACAGAATTGTTTTTTTTCCAACGGAAAATAAAGTCAAAGTTAAAAGCCGCTTTAAAGTAAAAAACATTAATGTACCGCTACATTTAAATTTGTGATAAAAGTTGATAGCTTATCTTTGAAGGAATTGAAATGTGCCATTATGATAATGGGAATAACCAACCTACATTAAAATCCCTACCGCATATTTCGAAATTCAATATCAAAAATGCTTTTCTATAAAAAAGGTTATCAACATTAAATTTTAAAGTATTTAATTTACAATAACAACGGAGTTGACAATTCGTGTATTTTGCAACTCTAGTTAAAGTTTAACCATTAAAAAAAGTTCTTATGATTTTATAAATAGCAGTAAAATATTATGACCGTTAAGTTTTCAAAAATGTTTTTTATCACATCAGTTCATTTGTCGAATATAAAGTTCATTAATGCACGCGATAAACTAATACCAGACATAAAGTCCTGAATTTGGTCATTGCCCTTAAAAGGTGCCACGCTATAAATATTTAAGAAACTTTATATAAACCGGTAAAATGTTGTTGACAACTTTATGGTCGATTTGTAAATGAGCTGTTACATTTAATGTTTCTGTTATTTTACACATATGAATATTGTTCATAAACATAACAAAGTACAAGTCTACTTTGTAACTACCGTTTTATCCGATAAGCAATGATTTTGAAAATGCGCCAGTCTTTCTTCAGGAAATACACAAACATATGTTCTTTTTTCTGGTAAATTTGAATTATTATTTTCAAAATCTAAAACATTATTTTTTTACGGGCAGCATATGTATTGCTTTAAACAGCCTAAATACAAAAATAATTAAATAATATTACCGATTAAATTTGTGACAATGAGACTATATTCATCATTATTATTTCATTAAAAACAAGCTTGATCTTAAACATTTGAAAGCGATGTATCTTCAGCAAAATAACATGTATTTAGGCCAGTCTTAACTCTATTTTTGTGTCCCCTCCCGCGACTAACTTCAATTTGGGTATGGTATGCTTAGCACATTTATAATGTTTAAAACAACTTTTAATTCATATCTAGCAAGAACTCTTATGTTACTTTAAGTTTCGAAGGTCGTTCATTTGACTTATTACGTCTCTCTTTTAATTTGCATTTCTTTTGTTTGATATAATCTGTCCGCTAGACAATGTCTTTTTTTCTGTACAATAGAGTATTGTTTGACACCTGGTATTGAAATAACTGTGAACTCCAACGATGATTACAGTAATTTTCCTTTTTTTAACCTCTACGCGAATTTATGATTTTCGGCAGTCACATCCGCGAAATCAAAATAGAGCGAATATTTGTATAGACCCCCAAAGTGGACCTTTACGCGAAAATTTGCTTCCGCGAATTTAAATACACATACAGTATTAAGATCAACCGAGAAATCATTCTCTATCAATTAAAGAACAAATAAACTCGTAAATTTATATTAAAGTTATTAATCATATCATGGGTATTAAAATATATGTTTGGTAGATTATTTTATCTACTAATATATGTATTGTAATTAATAAATGTATTATTTTTTAAAAATCTGTTTTATAAATTTAAAGTAATAAAAAAGATAAAAGTGAAATTAATTAAATAGTTGGGTTTGTCTGTTTAAATGAAGCTCAGCACAGCTTCTTTTGTGACGAATATTATTAGTTAGAAACATACCGTTGAAAACTCCTATTTGAAAAACAGCTTTACACAATGTTCCTCCATTACCGGAATAGAACTTCATTTGCTGAATTGACCACAAAATAGATTACCATAGGGAGTTCTTATTTGTAACAATAGCATGTTGTTTGTAATGTATTTTGTGCTCACTAAATGTAATCTTAAAATACATTTACTTATTTTTCCTTTTAGCAGTGTTTTTAGTCAGTCATAACTTCTCTTCTGTTCTGCAGAAGTATAATTATGCAATAAACATTATTTAAAATCGTCATTCGATACATGTACAATCAATTGACATTTAAATTACTGAACATACTCTTAATCAAGTTTTTCCGGTCTGTTTTAAGTAAAGTCATAATCAGTGATGCAAAAGAGCAAAAAAAATAAAACAACAACCAAACATACCAAAACAGAAAAAAAAATCAACAAACTCATTTTAAAACACGAATTTCTTCCTCACTTTTAGGCTGAAGGACAAGTCAATGCTTCTGAAGAAATGAAACAAAACACAGTTTAACAATCAAAATTAAATTAAATTCTTTTGGAATTAAAAGGACAGTAATTGCCTTCATTTGATATTTTAGTGTATTTTTAATAAAAATAAAGTTCAACATGTTTATGAAAAAGGTAATACAATTAACATTAAAAGCTTGTGAAATTATAGAAATGTACAAATCTCTTGTGATGGAGTTTCACGTAATTGAGCATTAACATAATGGCAAAAGGAAAGACGGAACTATCGCATGTTAAAGCGTTTAAAGTTATATCTAATAACACATTTTCGTAAAATTAATTAAAAATAAATTTATATTGTTTCTTTAATCTTTAGACCGATTTTCGAATGCGTTTTATCATGGAATGTCTCTGTTATTGAACATACATACATAGTGTGGGTAAACAAAATAAAAAGCTCCAACACATATTCTGTTATCATCAGTAGGCTTTTATCCGTTCAGCAATGGTTCCGTACAAGCACCGTTCGCTTTTAAGGCAATTTACCGTCATATCTTCTCATACAAGCATTTTCTATTTTATTTTTCAGACAATAGTTTTGCTTCTATTCTGATATATAGCTTTATATCATTTAAAGAGTGATAAAAGATTAATAAAAAAAGTAAAACAATTGCTACAGTATAGCAGTGTAAAATTTAAAAACTAAGGAAATAAAAATAACAGTTTTGGAAAATGACCGTTACTGTAAACATCCTTTCCCGAAGTATAACAAGTGGGAACAAACGTTATACATGCATGCCTGTTTATTATCTTCTTTTTTATTTTTCATATTTTAAAAAAAAAGCATTCCACTAAAGCCACAATAATTACAAGGAATAAGGAAAAATAGAACGCATGGATTATCGTATTCTTTAAATAACTAACAGCCTGTTATATAATTATTAAAGTAATTTGAAACAACAACAACAGGTTTGGAAGAGTAAAGTGAACATTGTCCTTTTCTGATCACATTCTGTTATAAAACTTATCATTTTTCAGAGTTGCGAGTGCCTATCGAATATTGATTTAAAATATTTACCTTGTAAATCATCTTACAATGAACACAAATAGCTCGCGAGATTGGACATCCTGGCATTAATCAAGGTTGAGATAACTCTCTGATGCTCTCAGGTTGCATTCTTTTGCAAAATATTTTGATACATAGAAAATCGATGTTTGATTTGACAAGATGCAGACGAAATATGAAAAGACAGTAAGACATATTTTCATAAATCAAATATGAATATATTTTATAAAGAAAATGCAAATTTTACGAGAAATCATTTTCAAAGCTATACAGGAAGCGGAAGTGATATCTCGATCATACGACTCTTTTTGCCAAATTCATGTACGAGAAAAAATGTTAAAATCATTTTTGAAGAAATATAATTTTTGTAGATATAGACCCATTAACGAGCATGATACACTATCGAGCAAAATGTACTAACTGACCAATTTCTATAATTTCATTTTTTTATCTGCCTTTTGTATAGAACTAACCTAAATATTGAGCTCACATGTAATGACGTCACAGTGGAACACAACCTCTTACGTGAGAAATGTGTACTTACAATAGGTATAAGTAAGCAATCAATAAAAGTACAATAAGCCAATGTTACTGATATCTTAGGGTTTTTCTATCCTTACCATATTTCTAATATAACATTATTATTTATCAACATCATGATCTGAAGCTGAGAAAAAACAAGATTTATGTCTGTGGCTACCTGTTCAATTTTTCCGTTATGTTTTTGAATCTTCAAAATTGAATTATTTGAATACATTTTGAAACTTTGTATGATTCAAGATGTCCAATGTTGACACCACTGAATGACTAATTAGCTTATTGCCAATCTGATACATCATATATTAAAGACAAAAGAAAATGATTATAACTTTGTGTACCATACGACACAATTTCTGTCATAATCTCATAATAATTTTTCAAAGTAAAAGAGTCAGCAAAAAAATAAGGTTTCACGTTATTCAGTACATTACTTCACTATTCTAAATATTGTTAAAGGTAAACGTTATTTATAGCTTTAAAATTAAGTCATTAAGACAAAAGATGTCATTGTACATAAAATTAATAAAAAAGAAGTTAATATCATAATTAGTCATTATAGTTTTTTTTGTGACAAAGAACAAAAATTTGGTTACAAGATAACGAACCAATAATCTTTTTTTTTAGTTAAAAATGTAAATTATTAGGGTTATCCAGACAATTATGACAACAAAAATATAAAGACATATACCGGGTACAACAGAAACACGAATTTGTGGAGGTTATTGTTGTGTCATTATCGAAACAACAAACAGACAAACCCCCCCCAAAAAAGCAACCAACCACAAGAAAAAGGGGACAATATATTTCGATTGTCTGCCATGTACTTAGTGTTCAAAGACGCGCTCGTTTATTTCGAACTCTGTTGTTGTAATACAAACTTTTATTAAGTCTAAAAAATCAAAATAATCTTATCTGAGATAAGTAAGCAGAAGGCACCATTTGACCTAAACTTAAGACATCCTTTATCAATGATAAAAAGTAATGAATTGTCATCGTTAAATATATATATCAGTTAAATGAAGACGCAGACATAATGTCAAATTGCATTAAGAAAATTACCAGATATGATGAAATATCAATTACTATAATAATTAGCCGATGTTATTTTTCTGAGAAAAAAAAGAGACAGCCAGCAAATAAATTTCAAAACCATAAATAAGATGGAATATTAGTCACAACAGACACATAAACACAACAAATTGAGATCAGTGCAATGATATGTCTCAATGTTTTTATAAAAAATAAATGGAACATAAAGCAAAATGAATTATCGGAGAGACAGTATTCATGCATCTGGCTTATGAAACAAAATAAGATGCAGACAATTCAATAATTTCCAAGTGTCAAAATAAAAACAAAGTTCAATATTTAAAAAAATAAAGATCGCGATACTGAAATAAGACGTGGAATGGTCTAAGTATGTGCTACCGATTCATTTCAAACGGTTTTCATGTTTGTATTATCCTTAGTTTTCTTTAGGCTGCTAGGCTGTCAGGCTGTTAGGCTGTCTGGTTGCTAGGCTGCTTACTTCACAAATTTCGAAGTGTCAAAAAAAAATTCAATATTTAAAAATATAAAGATCGCGATACTGAAAAAAGACATGGAATGGTCTAAGTATGTGCTAGCGATTCATTTTCGACTGTTTTCATGTTAGTATTATCCTTTGTGTTCTTTAGGCTGCCAGTATGTGCTACCGATTCATTTTCGACTGTTTTCTTGATTGTACTATCCTGCTAGGCTGCTAAATTCACAAATTTCGAAACGTCGGAATGAAAAAAAATATGTTAAGATAATGTTCAACATCTTAAAAAATAAAGATCACGATACTGAAAAAGACTTGGAATGATCTATAGAAGTGCTACTAATGTATTTCCGACTGTTTTCATGTTTGTACTATTCTTTGTTTTCTTGAGGCTGCTAGGCTGCCAGGCTGCTTGGCTGCCAACTTCAGGTTGTTAGGCTGCCATCTTCACAAGCATACGTTTAAAATGATACTAATAATATATTGATATTTACAGTTATTGATGGTTTGTTGTGATATATTCATTCTGAAATATTCAAATTACTACAACAATTCAAGTATTGAATGTTACAGTAAATATTAAATAAATTACAATGTAAGGCAACTTATACATGGTCATCAAATACCAATTTGTGCAATTAAAATCATATGATGCTTAGATAGAAAATTCAAATGTCAAAATATACCTGCTTCAGTTCAAATATAAACAACATATACATTACATGCATAAATATGTATAACAACTCTTGAAATATTTTTCAACATTCCAGTATATCCTCCTGAATACTGTATTATCACCCTTAAGATATGTTGCCTACTTTTAAAATTTGTCTTTTGACGTCTTGTCTGTGATAATCAGGCTTCATAACCTCAGCTCCCCTTTCAAATTTTCGTTTTATTCAGTTCCGCCAATTGTTTTCTCGTTTAGGGCACACACATTCTTTACTTGTGGACCATACGCCGCTTTTCATGGAATGGCACTTATGTGTCACATTGAAGGTTCCATGATAACCGCCGTTTGAACAGTGAAAATTATATTTTATGAATTTCACTAGTGGTTTATCAGAATATACTCATCTGATATATTACAGTAAAACACTGGAAAAGCATGAAATAAAAAGTAAATCAATTTTTATTTATTATAATACGTCAGTCTATAAATTGTTATCACGGTAAATTCAATTTGACATTTATTGCTTTGCACTGATCCGATAAAAACAATACAGTCCTTTCATAATAAAATAATTCAATTTTATATGTCCGTCTTTACTGTTGTTTTGCACATATCCAAATAATGTCAGGTTACTAGATTTGTCAATATTACAGCTAATTTATATTTCAGTGCAGGATTTATAGCGCAATATAATGGCAGTTGCGTTTTTCTCTAATGCCAATGTTTCTTAAAATTGGCAAACCCGAAGCACATTAATATTGTTACTTTAAGTAAAATAATATATATCTATTAAGATACAAAACAAATAGCCAAGTTTCTTTAAATTGATTTACACATACTGTATATCAAAATGATAATTGATAGATGTTACGAAAGGTGATCCTTTTATTCAAATTATGCGTCATTGAAATTTCCACAAAATAATATTTTAAAGGGGACCTTACATCCTTTAAAGACTACTTAAAAACAAAACACAAATTTGGAAAGGCACACGGCGTTAAGGTGAGATATTGTGATGGATCATATGTTAAAACAACCAGACATTAATCAGTGTAACTGAATGTTTATCATGTAATATTAGTTCATCAACATTTTGCAGAATTTATTTGATTGTGTGATTATATGACCAATCAGCGGACACACATAAAAAGATGTTTTGTCAATTAATATAGTCATAATTTTATATTGTAATTATACAATGGCATCATTATTTTCAAGACATTTACTAAATCAATAATATGTAATTCATCAGGCAATATCAATGCTGCAACAGATACGATAAAATAACAAAAATACTTCGCAATTCAATCTGTCAAAGCGTATTTTGTGACTAACTTTCGACAGAGATAACGAGATATTGACAGAGAACAACAAGTTAGTTCTCTGTAAAATATCATCAAAATGATAACAAGGCGATACAAAGAGACCAAAATTGGTACAGAAATCAATGAAAAGCTTCGAATTGGAACTAATTTTTGACAACTGTAAATACTTCGTACATATTGAACTAAACGGCGGTTATGATATTATAGAACTAATGTTGTGTGACTCGTATACTTCAAATAAACCAGTCTGAAAATGACAAAATGTTATTAATGATACTCATGACGATTAAACATGGAGAAATTATGTATTTTTGTAAAATTACGCCTAACAATAAAATTTCCTTTATGTCGCTTAAAGAACTATTCGCCATTATTCTAGGTAAAACTTGTTTAAGATCGTTTAATATTTTCTTTTGCATACGAAAATGTGTCAGCAGACCGGCAATGGACACATAATTGTTTTGCAAAAGAAAATATCAAACAATTAAATATTAAACAAGTTTTCCTAGAATAATGGCAAATAGTTCCTTTCTAGGTTCATTTCGATACAATTTTATTTTTACAATTTATCATACATTGTTTTATTAGTGCAAGACATGTCAAAATAAAAAAAAAATGCTTTGTCCAAGAAGAAAACGAAATGGTAAATGATCTTGCAAAAATCTGTATCTTCTTAGTTGCTAAAATGGTAATAAGGATGTAATATGGCTTAATATTCTCGGGGCAATTCAACAACTAATTTCCAAAATTGTTGCAAATCAGTATATATTCGGCGCATATATCTGTAACCTAACATTCACTTTATGAGAAGTTATCATCATGCAAGGATTTCTTTAATTCTAATTCATTATTTCCATGGAACGCAAACTATTTCAATATTTTTTTAAGACAGACAATAACAGTCAGAACTAAAAAACTGATAAAATGTATGTAGACATCAGTAAAACATTTTGTACTATATATTGTAAGTTATTAGTCTGAAGGCAACCAACAGGAACAATGTCAAATAAGTAACAACCCATTTTTTTATGTTATTTTTATTATTTGTATATATCTTTAACCTTTTCAACATATCAACTATCTGAAGAAAACAGGTGTCAGTTAAACAATTGAACACGTTGTGAAAAACATCAACAAAACTTACCACAAAAATACTGTGTCAGGTAGGTTATCGTAGAATGAATCGCACAGTAGACATTAAAATATAACACTAATTTATCCTATGTTTGTTAACAAATATATTACTGTGCACATGTTAAAGATTTGTATTTGATGCATACAGCTTAGTCGCTGTCGTACCAAGATACTCTTAGTCCTCGGGGTTTAGTCGAAACTGTCTCCGACTTTTGCTTCATGCTGTAGGCTGATCAATTACTCGTACTATTTGTGACATATTAATATTTTGAATATCTGGTTAGTTCAGCCATCGTAACAAAGTATACCCAGCTTTGCACTCGCTTCGTCCATGAAAAAGATATCCGCGATACTTGTAATGACATCAATCGTAAGTATATGACATGGCTATATAGCGCCTTCATAATTCAAGAAAACATACCTTCCAGCAGCTGGAGTATCATCAACTTTAGTGTTTGTAATAACTTTATCAACTTTTTCAGGTAACTGACATTTTCGTTTAGAGCTACTTGCACATGGTTCGCCTGTATCATGTGGACATTTGTCTCGTGACACTTTCGTCCAGTTCTTACACGGAGATCCAAGGAGGCAAGTTTCACAGTAGCAGGAAACACTTGCAGTGAACAGTTTTTTTCCAACTAAAAACTGCATATAGTTTCATTGTGTCTGGGGCCGTTTTTGGCTTTCTACTTTCTAGTTCCGTTACACTGGCATTATAAACAGCTGTTGAATAGAATACATATTCAATGCTTTTTTATGGTTTGAAGCCCATTGGTAGAAGTCAACGGCATCTTGTATATTGACCTTGCCCTGGGTGCACGCTTCTGCAGCCTGTCTTTTCACTACACCACCCAGACCATCGCACGGGTCTTTCCCGTGTGCTTTTTCAAAATAATTTCATTTGGCAGCTACATTGAAAAGTTCCAAGTGGTAATAACAAATATCTATCATGCATTTGTTTCTATATTGTGACGTCGGTCCGAATAGTATTATATTACTTTGAGATCGGGACACATATCCTTAAGGTCAGGCACTAGCTTTTTTCAATATAGTATGGACATCAGATGAATTGTTCCTTGATACATAAGATACATAACTGAAATATTTGTGTTCAAGGTCCTCGACCATTCTGAAGTACACCACAACTGGATGCAATGTTACATCAGTAGATTTCCACCAGGCGCATTGTATTTCATTTGCATTGCTACAAGTGAAACTTTCATCATGCAAGGAAAATATAATATTAGGTCGTAATTGTCTGAATACTCTGCAAAATTTTAACAATTGGGTTTTCAGATTTAAACTTCTCATATAAATTCACAAGATTAGTCGTTTAATACAAGCATCTGTTTCTTCTCTCCTCTCTCCCCTTTTTATTTTCTTACAGCCATTTTTCCAGGCATATTAACACTAACATCACCTATTTCAATGAATTCAATGACTGGCTTCTTTACAGCTTCCCTTTCTACAGCAATTCTTCTTTCTTGTTGCACTTTCTTCAAATATTAATACCAAGTGCATTGTCCTACGTTTTATGGTATTCGAGAACATTGTTTGAATTGTGTGACAATTGCAAATGCAGCTTTAGAAATCCACACGTGACGGTATTTTTCCATACCAAAATGAATAAAAAGTATTCTGTCTTCACTAAAAACACAAATCCAACCTCAGTATTGACATCTCTTATCGTAAAAGTCCATATATTTTTTTTTCTAAAATATGTAGAGTAAAACTGTTCTTTGCAGCTGTATTGTAATTAAAACGAGTAATGTGTGAATGGTAAGTCACACGAAAACAAAATAGTAAGTTTAACTAAAGATTTATTATAGTTATATATACATTAAGATGAAATATATGTGTATTTGTAAAGAGTTAAAACAAACTTTCATTCATGATCAAATATTTTCTTTTGTTCTCTAAAAAACGAATGTTTAATTACGCTCATTGAAAGACGCGATAATTTATTTCGAACTCTGTTGTTGTATTTGAAATTTTTATTAAGTCTAAAAAGTTTCAAAATTATCTTATCTGAGACACCATTTTACCTAACCACAAGGTATCCTTTATCAATGTTAAAAAGTAATGTATTGCCATCGTTAGATATATATTAATTAAATTAAGATGCAAGCATAATGTCAAATTGCATTAAGAAAATTAACAAATATTATAAAATGACAATTATAATAATAATGAGCCGATGTCATCATGTCCTTTTCTGCTAATCAAAACCGAGCAATTTGAAGACAAAGTGTTAATATGTAATTTAAATGTACAGGCATACAAATATGCAACTAACTAATCTTGTAAAAGTCTGGCAAGAATAATACTAATGATTTGTTTGGGGTATTGTTTGTCACATAAGTGTTACATCAAAACAGGCGACCTAACTGACTCGGCGTGAATATGATTTGTGTCAGATAGATCTAATAACACTATGCCTACATACATATTTGCATACTTAATATATAACCAGTTTTGTGAAATCGACAGCATCTGGTAATATGTTACTCCAACTAGCACCTTCTTAAGCAGAAGTCAACTTTTAAACATTAAATGGTAAAATTTGGAATTTAGAAATAAACATAGATGTGTTCAAACGGCTGTAATTATGAAACCTTATACAAAACACGTTCGTGTCATTCCAAAAAAAAGGCGTAGTACGGCACCAAAGTTAAACAATTTCTGAGCGATTAACGAAAAAAGCAAATACCGAAACTAAATAAAATAAAGTTTGAAAGGGGATTAGAGGTTATGAAGCCTATATATCACAAACAAAGATATATAAGATAAGCAGGCAAATTATTCCAAGTGTGAGATTTAAGAGTAATCAAACAGAATTTATACTTGAAATATTCATAACAAAAGCGTAAAATACAAGGAAACACTCATTCCATAAGCAGAGCAATAATATCGTGATGAACAAATTTTAAGGATCGAAAATATAACATCTATAATTGAATAAAAGGGCGACTTCTTACGGCCTCCACACGACATAAGTATTGACGTCCTAAATTGGTTCAAATCATATTTATCAGATAGACAGCAGCTTGTAGATGTCTCTGGTACTTATTCTTCCAATTCCAAAATAACATGTGGTGTTCCTCAGGGCTCAATCCTTGGTCCCCTTCTCTTTTTAATTTATGTAAATGATATGTCAGCTGTGGTTAAAAATAAATTGCTTTTGTATGCTGATGATTCTGGTATTCTTGTATCTGGTAAAAGTTTATCTGTTTTTGAAAAGGCATTGACAGATGATATGGCAGCCAATGGTTAGTGGACAATAAGTTGTCATTGCACTTGGGTAAAACCGAGTCAATTTTATTTGGGTCCAGGCAAAAGCTTAGGTCACAATCTAACCTGCATATAACCTGTTCTGGTACATCCATTGAATCAACTTCATCTATCAAGTATCTTAGGATTACTATAGACCAAAATCTGTCATTTTGCGCCATGGCCGAGTCTGTTCTTAAGAAGGCCAACTCTCGGTTAAAATTTCTTTACCTCAAGAAAGAGTTTCTTACTCAGCATACCAAGAAACTTCTGGTTATGTCTCTTATTCAGTGTCACTATGATTACGCATGCTCTGTTTGGTATAATAGCTTGACACAGTCTTTACAAAATATGTTACAAACTTGTCAAAACAAAATAATGAGATTTGTACTTGACTTGGACTCCAGAGCCCATATTGACCCATCCCACTTTAAGTCCCTTAACTGGTTACCGGTCCACAAAAGAGTTGAACAGATAATGTTGTGTCATGTTTTTAAGATATCTCCGGATTACAATTCTGAACACTTTATTTCGCAAGATTCCATACATAATTATAGTACAAGACTTAGGCAAAAGGGTGGGTATTGTCTACCTAAGGTCAGAGGCCAGGGTTCTAAATCCTTTGCTTTCTCTGGTATTAAATTATGGAATGATTTACCTGTAGAGTTAACGGAGATCAAGGTTACAAAGTTTTAAGGTTGCCATCAAAAGTCATCTTATGAACAGTATTTAATTTTTTTTACCATGTTTTTACATATTTCGGCTCAGGATTTTAAATTGCCTGCTATTTATCTTTTCACAATTTTAGTAATGTGTTTTAAATCCTAGCTGTAAACAGGAGTATCATTAACTCAAGATTTGACTGTGATATACATTTTTATGATTTATTAGTATTTTTAAACATGATTATATTTAGGTCTGTCTCTCTATGTCATGCCGCCAATACAAAGGACCACAATGGAAATAAGAGCTTTTTTGCCCTTTTTTGTGTTATCCTTGGTTTTGGTGAGCATGTC
Organism: Ruditapes philippinarum; assembly: GCF_026571515.1. Classification (NCBI taxonomy): domain Eukaryota; kingdom Metazoa; phylum Mollusca; class Bivalvia; order Venerida; family Veneridae; genus Ruditapes; species Ruditapes philippinarum. The sequence continues at coordinate 3,791 of NW_026863419.1, read as the reverse complement.
ATAGTTTTCTCGTATGTGATATAGTATTTAATAATGCTCATTATTTTATCCTATGTTATATTGTCAACTATGTATATGCTTCCTTTGCCGAAATAAATCTATCTATCTATAAACAACGCTGATCAAAGTCTAATAAAATGGATTATTTCAAAACAAAAATTGCAAAGATTTATATCATAATATTTGCTCGAATACGAATAAACATTACATGATTACAAGAGACAGAGACAAATGTTCATGTTTATGTCTTCTCAATATGTTAATCATTTTGTAAAACAAGCAATAAATATGATAAACAAGATCAACAAGGAAAGGCGGCGTTCAATGAACGCAACCCCCATATGACCCAGCAACAAGAACTAAGTCACAGTTAATAAAATCATTTTCAGGCTGTCTCGTTGCAATTTTTTGATATCTTTATTCCAAACAGTCTTTTATTTGACAATATGCAGATAAAATATCAAACACATAAATGCATAATGCAATACATCATCTAAAAATGAAAGAGTTTGAGAAATCAATATCATAGCTGTACATTATACATCAATTCTGTCTTTAAAGATGCGGACACATTGTAATAGAAATAAACTGAGAAACTATCCATCATCAACGTATTTCAGACGAAGATAAAAAAGTGACCGCAGGTAAAATTGTATTTATGGAAATGCTGTCTGAATTTCAAACAGGTAACATGTTTAAACTGTCACCTTCCTGTTAGGCATGATCAAAATTAAATATAGCTTGAAAGAAAACGTTGACTTGTCATAAAGTTTCATTTTAACAATGACCTAACATACACGTACATTCTTGTACTGATGATTGTAGTTTGAAATAGAATTTGATACAAATAATCCAGGAATTAAAAAAAATTTTTTTTTACAAATAAGTCAATTATGAAATTTCTAAATTAGACTTATCTGTTGAAATATATAATTATGAAGACATAGATGTACATTTTTATCACAAGGCTCTTGATTTGTGCAGATATATTTTGTGCTAACCGCCTATATGACTGAAATACCGTTGGGATACGGCGTAAAAAAAAACAAAAAAAAAAAAAAAAAAAAAAAAAAAAACAAACAAACAAAACTGTATACCGTTTTGTAACTCATGCAATTCATCACTGTTAATAAATTCTTTTCACGCTGTCTCGTTGCAAAGCTTTGATATCTATCTTTAACAGTCTTTTAATCTGACAAGATGCAGACAAAAATCAAAACACATTAATGCATAATGCATTATATCATCTGATAAATCTATTATGTATTTAAAGATGCGGAAACAATGCAACCGACAAACGTAGTATCTATCCGTCATAACGTATTTCAGAGGACGAAATAAAAGATAGTGCAGGTTAGATTATTTTTATGTAAAGGTGGATGAAAATTCAAACATATCACATGTTAAATAAATAAAGTGATGAAGTTACAAATATTTATAGATCTAGGGAGATAAAGAACGTTAATGCATTATGTTCTGTATAAAATCCCTATTATTGATGCCTGCACTTCTTACATAGAAAATATATGTTGTATAATTATATAGATCGTTTAGAAATTATTTAGTGTTCATATTTGTCTTTAAAATTGATCAAATGTGACAGAAGATTAAATAATGTAATTATAAAGGTGACAAAAATTTAAATGAATTTGAAATTTTGCAGACAAATGTACAAGTCTAACCTAAATGCATTTATTTTAAAGTTTGTAATACTCGATCGAAGAAATGACGATAATACTGTTATGGAATAAGTGATTGGAGTTATAGTTACATGCGAAGCGGCCACGGAACTTAGCTGAACCTACCATCTCATGGAACATTCTACATTTATGTACGTAACTCTTGTAGACAGCCTAAAATTGCTTTGTCAAATACTCTCAGTTTTTTATTCATAGATGGTATTTATGTATTTAGATATTCATGAATTTGTATTATCACCATATTTAAAATTGAAATTGTTGGAAATTGCAGACTTACTCTGATGATTAATAATAATTATGTGAAACATCTTTCAACACAAACAAGAAACATTCACCTCTCACCTCTCAATATGTTACAAGTAGGGTTTATTTGTAGTTTAACTGTTATCGATCAACGTCAAATTGATGATAAATTGTATTTAATGAGAACAAATTTTCCAATCTAAGAATTGGATTATCTGCTCACAAATTTACAAGACATTGGAGCAATTATTGATAATCAAATGTAATACGAAACTAGGTGGGACTCCCTAACGCCTGTTAGGATTACCTTCAATTGTCAGTTAAAAGTGTTTGCAATTAAGAACGGTCAAATTGATTTTGAAACAACCATTGTTTTGATGAACGTTATATCAAATGTCTGTTAGATAACCACGTTGTTTAGATTTTAAATACATTAACTTAATTTCCGACCTATGATGATTATTCATCATGACAATCTTGTTGCCTCTTGTATACTTTTGGTTCTTTCCAATTGATATCTTTGATAGATAGTTCATATATTAGCACTTGAATGCCTATTCAGTCAAATTTTGTCCTTTTTATAACATGTTTACATGTACATCATTGTGTTTAAATTATTAATTTAAGATACTTTACGAAATAATCTTTTGAAGAAAAAACCTGAAGTAAAACGTCGAATGTCAAATTTCTGAAAAATAATGCTTGTTGAAAGTGGTTAGTTTAATTCATTTTCTTTGAAAACACCTAAATACCATAACTGATCTAAATGCGGAACCGCAAACAAAGCAAAAAAATATTCGCATAGCTATATGTTCAATGCGTAACATGAAATGAACGCAACTGAGAAGATTTAGTTCTTATTTTATTTTTTCAGATGAAATGCGTTTTTAACAAACGCATTCATTATGGCAAAACGCAGACAAAATGTTAAAATTCATTGCCGTTACATTGCCGTTCATCTAACTTTAAATCACATCTTTTGCTTAACATTAAACAACATTTTGTTTTTAAAAAAGCAAATTTTTATCTGAGCAATTATCCATCACAACGTTTTTCATAATTATAAAGCAGACGAAAATGTTGTTGTGTTTTCGTAAATCAGATTGTAATTGGCAAATTGAATTATTAATAATTTATTAATTCAAGCTATATATACATAAAAGATACTTGCCCCTTAAAGCATTTTTCATTGACGGACTCACAATGATTTATTTTTATTTCTGCCTATTTTCAGATCTAATATATTATTGGTATAAATTTTTCTTTTATATTGCTCTTTGAAGTGGAGGAATTTAATCTCTAAGGCAACATGGAATACAAATATTGAGATAAAATCATACATTTATGTGGTTGATCATTCAAAATTCTAGCACAAAACGTATACAAATATTTAAGAATTACAGAACAATGACGGTTTAATCACAATTCATTTAATAAATCGCGTAAGAACATTGAAAAGGTAAATGAAGTGTTATGGACAGTATGAGATAATAACAAGGTAGAACATCGTAAGATAGATCAATTAACCGTTGCCAACCTCTCCGTAAACATTGTTGTCTTGCTCAAACCATACATATACGCTGAAGTGTACTTTACATTTATGTCTGTCCTTTAAACGACATTATGCCCATCCAAATGTAAATGTTGGGTATACAAGTCGAGGTCACAAAAACTTTAGAGTTAACCACAATTGTCAATTCTGTATTATAAGCCATGTGAATGATCAGAAACCCAAGTGGCTCACAGAAAAGTAATAAAGATGTCCTTCGGAATGTATAGTCAACGTTCAATTTTATGAAAATGGGCAGTCTTTCTATATTGTATACAGTTGTAAAATGTTATTTTTTT
>NW_026863418.1:0-18296 GCF_026571515.1 Ruditapes philippinarum | reverse complement strand
TTAAATGACAATATTTTGGGAAAACTGTTCTTTCGGGTCTTTTATATTATAGATTTATTCATTTTAGCAAAGTCGTTGTAGCAACACATGTATATGATTTATTTATGATGATAAAGATGAACAAAGAAATAATTATTGATGTTGCTGTATATATTATATGCGCTGGTGGTCGGCCACTTCATTACTAAATATTGTTATTTATTCCATTAAGGTATGGATTATCAGCCGAGACTGTAGCCGTAAAATTAATTGAGATACTTAAAAACAGCATAATATATTATTTAACTGGTTACCGTTCCTTGACATATGTAAATACCACATGGCGGTGCTTCTTTATGACAGAACTGATGACTTTATCCGACAACAAAATATATTACTTAAGATCTAGGTCACGAAAAGATATTGTATTATGGACAAGACCTAAAACAAATTATATTAAAGACACATTGTCTTATTATGGCATGAACATTTGGAACAATATACCTTTAAATATTCGTAATGTTAATAACCTTAAAGGTTTCAAGAAAAATTCAAGACATATCTTGATGTTCATATGAATGAATGAATGAATGAATGAACGAACGAACGAACGAACGAACGAACGAACGAACGAACGAACGAATGAATGAATGATGCAATTTATACGTACATGTTAAAACAAATTGTTGAGTGTCTGTCGAAATAAGAGTTGTCTTATTCTAAAAATTACATATTATACATTCATATTTCTACCTATGCATGTTCTGTTGTTGTTGTTTTCTATTTCAGAAGGCCACATTGGAAATAAGATATATATGATTGCTATTGTGTAGTCTTCTTTAAATAAATATATTATTATTATTATTATAATTGGCTGTGGCGCCGTTTTATATCGCAACGACGCTAAATGTCGCACTCGCCTCTTAATGTCGCACTATTGCCGCTCAATGTCGCAATCGCCGTTAAATGTCGCAATATCTAAATTCATGTTAAGATGTTAATTCTAAACAACTCGTATTATGACAATATTAACGTTATGCATGTGATCTAGGGACTAGCTATCTATCAGATAGGAAAAGATTTGCTGTCATTTGGTTGAAATTGAAGTCATCATAGTCGGTATTATAAATTGACGACAACAATTAATGCCAAAGAGCCAGCCTCTTGGTGTTAAACACATTTGTATACGTTTTTCATTTAGCAACCCATATGTTGTGGATTCGAGCTTCGACATCAGCTTGAGATGGATCCCACTCACCGAGAAGTTTATTCTAGAAATATAGAAAGATAAAAATTATATCTTAGGTCAGATTTGTTTATGTTGTGTTTGTTTGTTTGTTTGTTTGTTTGTTTGTTTGTTTGTTTGTTCATTTGGGGTTTACGTCACACCGACACAGTATATGTCATATGGCGACGTTCGTGCTTTACTGGTAGAGGAAGATCTCAGGTGCCCGTCAGTGCATTATTTCAGGCACGAACGGGCACTCGAGTGGAACCACGGACGTTCCGTAAGCTAACTGGATGTTTTATGACGGCCTTTAACCTACACGCATGTTACCTGCGGTTCTATCGATATTAAAGGTATTATAATATATGTGTTATCACTTTGCCTCAATCTTACAAATTTCGCTGACGAAATCATTATGCAAATTATGAACCCAGTGTGTCTTTTCTTGAGAATGTTATAAGTGTCTGAAGTGAAAATGCTGTCGTTGTAGGCAGAAATGTATTTTTCAGGCTGCCTATGATAACGGAAACAGAAGACAAAAGCTCACCTTTTATTATTTTCATTTGTAATGTACCATTATCAATAATTGGAATTTAAAAATTCTGTAACACATTTTTTACAAGTTCCAATAAGCATTATTTATAAAGATATTACCGAATTTAACATTTCATGTAAATAAAGGGAGGTAATTAGAAATATATTTTCTATAAATTCTAAGTCAAATTTTCCAATAAGAAATGAATGCATATAATTTATTGATGAAATATAATGTGCACAAATATTTGCAGTACACATTTTACATATTCTTCGATGTTTAAAAATTGTTTTATTTGCATAATTATATACATAATTATATAATTTTTTGCAAGTGTGGTATACACATAGTAACAATATCAATCACAAAACATACAGGATCTTTAAACTATCATTTGTAAAAAAAAATCTGATGACAGAAACAATCTCAATAATGAAAGGTTCATCGAAAAAAGCTTTTTATTGGCGCGTACCCAGTGTGTTTTTCTTGAGAATAATATAAATTCTGCCTTTATAGGCAAGCATGTATGTTCTATGATGATGGAAAATTCTATGAAACTTATTAATATTCTGACAGAAAATCAAGCTCACTCTTTCTATTATTTTATTCGTATTGTACCTTTATCTACAATAGAGGCTTTAATTATTTGATGACAGAGAATATGTTAATGTGAAAGGTGTATCTGAAAGGTGTATCGAAAAAGCTTTTAATTGGACAAAACAAAATTCGGAGCGATCTAATTTATTGGCTCCGTCTGATTTGAAATTAAGTTTACTGTGTGTCATGAAAAAGTGTTGTCGCATTGATAACTTTTCCATCTTGAGCAAATATAACAAATAAAATTTTAAAGGCACATGCTACAGTTACTTAGAAATAAAGCTGGTTGAAAACTGTATAAAAAATTGTTAAAATTTTAAATGAGCTTAGATAAAAAAAAAATGTGTAAATATTACCGCTGTTACCAACACTGCACCTTTTACACTTTTGGAACCCAAATAATTTTACCAGTACATCATCCTGAACTAGCTCTGTACTTAAGGCTAACTTTATAAATTTCAGTCTTGATATGCCAGATTAATAGACAGTTCTAATAAAGTTTCCTTTTAAAAGGAAAGGCTTGCACAGTTGTGCCTTCATCCCAACCCTTTAAAATTGTGTGTTTTTTTTTGGTTTCAATTTATTATCACATTTTTTTTTTAATTACGGTATTTGTATATCATAACATTTAGTTGGCTTTTTTTTTTGGAAAACCGAATATTTTTTGTCAAAACGATTTGAAATCTATTCTCTATTGTATAAAACTAGATAAATAAAGAAAATGATCAATCGTAAAAATACTAACGTGATACTGAAGGAAAACAAGTGTGCACATTTCATTTCCCCTTTTTCGCAGCGAAATCATTCCTTTGCTTTATAGACAAGTAAATGCACTTACGTGGTACCAATTAATAAGCATGTATCAACTATGTTACACAATCACAAATAGACGATATCAGCACCAAACTCCTCACAGCTGTTACGTCACGCTTCGCTACTTTAACTGTACAGACTAGGGGAAGTAACCGCTGCGAGGAGTTTGGATCAGCACGTGATATGCATGGGCTATTTTTAGATTACCTCACCAAGAAGTTCAGTAGATCTAAAATATAACTCGATCATGCGGTGATTTGGTAAGCTAGGACCACCCTTTGAAGACTGAATACTACTACACGCGTATAAAACTAATACAGACAAAAAACAATTATAAAAGAAACTAACTTTTTGCGTCTTTGAAAAAACAATTGAAACGGAACAATTTCGTTTATAATTTATTACGGTTTAAACCGATAAATCAACTTAAAATAGAAATCCTATTTATATAAACAAACTGGGATTACCGAAGTAACTAAAATAGCTTAGATTTCCGTAATATTACTTCGTCTGATTCCGCAGTATGACGGAATCGCCCGAATTGTCACGATTGCAATCGGAACTACATCGGCTATTATCATTAATCCGAAGAGTGACGGAAAAGGCCGAAAAGTTGCGATTGGCACGATTGCGGCTGGTTTCCCGTTCAACCATGCACCAACAGATGTAAGCAGGAAACCACCTAACCGGAACAAGTTTTCCATATGAAATGGCTTGCAGCCGTGGCTGTGGCTGCAAGCCACAAATGGGAGCTTTGAAAAGTGAATTTACAAATTCAGCGAGTAAGATAAGACTTCCAAATATGTACAGTCTTACCAGTTTCACAATTGTCGGCTGCTCAAGTTTAATCTATTTTTTTCCCTTGAAGCCCATCACATTACCATTTTATTACAAGTAAAGTAAGTCGAATAAAGAAATGAAATGTGTACTTCGCCAAAAATGCCCCCAGGTTAACAGTTACTATTTGAAAACAAAGTGTGAAATATACCTTCAATATTTAATGCATATAAAACGTTTTTGAAACGTATATCTTTTGCAAAATTGAAATAATTCTGTCACATACAATGAATGAAAAATAGAAAAATCTTAAAAATCAAAATTTTCCAAGAAATCAAATATGATATTAAACTGTTAAAATGACTTAAACTGTTACCCCACTTGTTTTGCATTACTGTTGTCGTATAAATACCAATTCAAGCCATATCGTCCGTAGACGAGTGGTTAAAGTCGCTGACTTGAGATCACAGGTCCCTCACCACATTAGGTTTGATCCTCACTCGAGTCGAAATCTTTCATGTGGGGAAGCCATCCAGCTGGCTTACGGAAGGTCGGTGGTTCTACCCAGGTGTCCGCTCGTGCCTGAAATAATGCCCGGAGGGGCACCTGGGGTCTTCCTCCACCAATAAAGCTGGAAAAATCGACTTAAAATCTCGGCGGGACGCTCTACAATGACCCGACTGGAGTGTACGGTCGCCCATATGGGCTTTCCGGCGGCGACCTTAAATAAACGCATTTAAAAAAAAATCTGTTAAATTTAGCCTCCTTATGAATAACAATAAGGCAATGGCATAATTTGAAAGTCTGCCCTTTATCATAAACATAAACTCTTTGTCCCTTTCTCGTAAGAGGAGGAGAATCCTGTGATGCGTGTATGTGGTCGCACGGTCACTTTCCTTATATGTCCTCGATGCATGTATGTGGCCGCATGGTCGAAAATTTAAAAAAATAAAACAACCTTTGTAAAAGGTGTGTTTGTATGTCACCATCTGATGCAAATGTTCACACTGTTGAAATTGTACAAGGATTTTAAAAGCCTCTTTAACACTATTTAACTTCCTTTTAGGAGTTTTAAAAGTCTAATTAAGACTTTTTACTTGTTATTAGAATAACCTTATGAGGACTTTCTTCCTCATAAATAGGAGAGATAATAATTAATTTTTAATGAGTATTTTTAAAAAGCCTAATTAGAAGTAAAAAAAAAACATTATAAGGAGTTGACAAATATAATGTTAATTAGGAGCACCTTAAAAGCACTAAATATAAAATAGAAACCTAATTTGAAATTTAAATATCTAATAAAACATTTTATACCAAGAAAAAAGAAAACAAATATATTTCCTAATAAGTGTTTGAAACTTCAAATTAGGACATGCCAAGTCATAAATACATTGTAGTTTTAAAACATTGAGAAAGTTTTTAATATAGGCTTTTAAAACTACATAAGAGAAGTAACTTAGCCCTAATTAGATTTTTATTAACTCTTTACTACCATTTCATCAGGGTTTTTTTTAACACTATGATTTTGCACGAGACGGTTATATATCAAAACTCCTTTGAAATTGTTGTAATAAAATTCGATATTTAGACTATTTGACCATTGTACATACACAGAGATGGTGTAAGCGAGCAAATACACGCATCACAGGATTCCCCCTTCTCTTACGAGAAATCGACAAAGGGTTGTCCTCCCTTTTACTACAGGGCAGATCCTGTAACACACATTTTTTATGGTTTTTTATCACATAAACCGCGACGCAGGAGTGTAATAAAGCCATTTAATAATCAAAGCACAGAAGGGGCTGAATTTGTTTGGGTCTCAGAATGTCAGAAAGGTGAAGGTTGTGAGATTATAAACCAATTTGTTTTTGTATAGTGCCACCAATGCTTTCCAGTGTTTTAACTGTAGTAAATTGGCTATAAGACTAATTGCAACACTGATATTCAATTCAATGTTTATTTGACTTAAACAATTTAAAAAAAATTAGTTGCCTTAACTGGGATTTGAACTCCAGACCTCTCGATTCCTAAGCGAGCGTGCAAACCGTAAAGTTATATGTTAATTGCCTGAAGAAAACCACTATTATTCTAAATTAGGGTTTGTAACATATTATTTCGACGCTAACCTGTTGTTTAACACAGATGTAGATAATCAGTGAAGCTTACTTATAAGCATGTATATCTATAAAGAATAAAAACAAATTAGAAATTTTCGACCATTCGGGAACTATTTTGCTTTGAAAATTAATGTGCCTGTCATTTGACAATCTTTACGCAGTGATCTCCCCTGAATTTTTCGGCGTTAAGTGTATACATATCTAAAGGGAAGTAACCGCTTCAAAAAAGCAGACTACTTTTGGCATTTGCAATTAACAGCATCAGGGTCTGAAATTTCGCTACCAACCATTATTTGTTTGGTCTGACGACCCAAACAAATAAAAAACCATATATTGTAGACAGTTAAATACTTAAGCGTGCGCATTAAAGAGATTGTTTACGTTTGCTCTTTATGGCATGTTTCCCAATTAATTCAATCGAGTATAAACTTGAATTACTTGTTTTGCGCAGCGTTCGTGGTAGTGTTGAAGACCCGACGTCTTCTTTCAACGTGCTCCAATAAAAAACAAGCAAATGTTTTATTTTGTATTTCTTTATCAGGCTTCACTTTTTGTGATCTTTTAAAAAAAATCTTAGCCTATTCATGTAATAAAACAATTAAATGACTCGTGAGCCAAAAAATATGACGTGATATTCGCCGGCAAAAAATTCATGATGACCCGGGTAATATGTTATCTGTCTTTGATGACTCACTAGTCAATAATTATATAATATGCAACGTTGCCCCAGTAGCAAAGAGCACTCTGTGAAACACTAAATTTCTGCTTCATTGAAACATAAAACCGTTGGCTAATTGACTTCATATGTTGATATGATAGGTCAGTGACGGAAATTGCGATCCCTTCCTACTGCGGAGAACATTCTCCCTTTTATCAAAACCCCGCCAACGCAACCCCCTTCAAAAAGTAGGGTTTAATAAGGGGTGGAGTTAATACGGTTTGGGGAAAAATAGATATCCACTGACTTCAGATAAATGAAATATTTTTTTTATAATAAAAGGTTTAGAGTTTTTTAAAGATCCAACGAAAAAAAAAAAGTACGATTGAAAAGTAGGGTTTGATTATCAAAGATAATTTAATTAAGATATTAGGGGTTATACCTTTTTAAAAGAAAAATTTTATAACCTAAAAAGGTAAAAAATATGATTTTTTTTTTAAACAAACATAAAAAAATAAGCAGGAAAATATTTTTAAATTAACTAAAATATTGGGGGCCCTTTTGACACGAATTTTAAAATTTAGAAAAAAAACAAGTAACAAACTCCCAGCATTAAAATACTATTTGTTCTCATGTTTTAGTTTGTATTAATGAAGGTTGGACCGAAATACTGTATCCGTGCTGTGTATTCATGCTATTATGTTAGAGGTTCTTATCCGAAGATTGTCGGCAAGAGCCGACAAGTTTCGATTGGATATTTCAGTAACAACAATCTACAGTAGCTCTTATAATCACTGCATCAAAACAAATGCATTTGTAGATTTAATTTTTCTAAAAGATATAAAATGTGCCCGGTATAATTTGTTACTATACAACAGTAATGTTCGAATGGAAAATAAACTTAAGTTTTAATTCTATGGTATGGCCGTAAAAAGTTCCCCTGTTCTTCATGAAGGTAACACGAGTTTTAATTATAACAATTATAAAAACATCTATATAATAAAAGCTATAGTATGATCGCGCTATTTATTATTCAGCACGAGATAAACCTTTTAAGTTTCACTTGTTTTTATGTCCTATTGAATTTCGAAGAAGCAATGCGTAGAAGAATATAAGAATACCAAATAAAAGATTAGAACAAAATAGTTTGGACTTTTGCTAGTTTAACCAGTACAAAATGCAGATTTATTTGAAATCTAGATAAACACTTGTTTAAGTTAAAAATATCAGTAAAACATTAAAAAATCGTTTTGCTAAGAATTTCGCTTAAGTCGAGGAATGCTCCCCGAACCTGATCATTGGCCACTGTATTCAATATACATTAGTCAACAAAGGCTGTAAAAATATATTTTTGAACTCCAATAATTACTAACTCCACCTAAAGTTAGATGGTGACTCAAGGTATCTACTAAACAAATATATAATATCATCTGGAACGGCTGTTTGGTGGAAACATTAAACTGTGAAGATTAGTTGAATATCCCCATCCAGCCAGCTATATTTAACACTTCTTTGGGGGTATCTCATTAAGATAAAAAAAAATCTGACAATTGGCGAATGATACTTTTTTAAATATACATAATATTATATCATTACAATTTCATTTATTTTAAGATTACAATGATTCAAACAACGTACACGTACTTTTCTGTTACGACCAAACCCCCGTTCATCGGATGTCAGTCGTCGTATTTTCATTAATTACTTTTCTGTTTTTGTGTGAAGAAACAAACATCACAATACAAGTGAATTGAATTTGAAGAAGTGCATCATGTATGCTTGTAGAAAGACATTGAAGACACGGAATCCACGAAATCTTATCAAAACAGGTTGATATACTAGTTTATAGTCACAACATGTTAATGAACATGTTTAAGACAAAATAATATAAACTTAAAGCATTAAATAAAAAATGAAATAAAAGTGTGTAGTAAGAAAAGTCTTATGTGTATTATAGCTATTTGGTGGTAAAATTAAAACTGAATTGTAAACTATATAACAAATAGTACCGTACATGTTTCAGTTTCTTCTATTTGTTATTTCTAGTTTGGTGGTTCTACAATTTTTTCTTGCATACTGTATAGTCTTCCATAGGATATTTCGCAGGCTTCATTATCCCTCATTATCCTCATTCATTATCCCTCATGTACAGACTCAATCAAACCGAGTCTGCAATTCTTATGTTATTTTGTTGTGATTAATGCTTCCGAGGGATCACTTTGTTTCCAGAATTTTTTACTTCACAACAGCAGGTGTCAAGTGCCGTGTGGCATTCGTAAAAAGTTGCCCCGTATTTCACTTCAGTGTTGTTATATTTTCTGGTCCTTCGGGATCATTAATGCCAACACTATAAAGTGTTGAGAATTGAGTACCGCTCTTGAGTACCGCTCAAGCCGGTGCTAGGGGGCGTGAGGGATGTTGTACCTATTCATTATCCCTCATGTACAGACTCAATCAAAGCGAGTCTGCAATTCTTATGTTATTTTGTTGTGATTAATGCTTCCGATGGATCACTTTGTTTCCAGAATTTTTTCATAACTTCTGTCCAGGAATAGGCCCAAACAAACCTAACTTGCAACATTTTCAATTTCGCCGTTTTGAAGGTTCTATAGTTTTTCTTTATTTTTAAAGGGCCCTATGAAAATTTGCATGGGACATCTGTGGACGAGTTGTTAAGTTTATTAACTTCAAATCACTTGCTCTTTTCCACTGTAAGCTAAATCTCGTGAAAGACTTTGTTTTTTTCATGTAACTAGCTTAAAGCACGCAATTGTAATATATATATTATTTATACCTGAAATAAAGTTAGACGATTGGAGATTGATAAATAGTGAACACACCGTGATAATCTCACTTCAGATTAGAGAGTAACAAAGAACAAAATTCTATCCTAAGATCGATGTCATAGTAGGAAATGATTTCCTATAAATCGTTTGGAGATATATATTTTGTCTATTGTGCAATTCGTTATGGCATTGTCCTAGGTTTAGTTTGGGAGATTACAACAAACAACAGAGTGGTTCCTCTCTCTGACTATAAAGAATACAACAACATTTGTGTAAAAGTATAATGTACTGAAGGTCTGCAAAGATAGTACAATCTTGCAAAACAGACAAGATTTTCTGCTATTTACACCCTGTCGTTATCTCCCGTATAAGACATTTCGCAGTTTGCGTACTAAACGGCGTCAATGCCGCGCGCCTTTCGTGTGGGAAGTGCGTTTTGCAATTATGAATGAAGTTGTAAATTCATACGCTACTATAAAAAAAAATTTGATACACGAAAAATTAATTTTCTTTATCTCTTTCCTAATTATAATCAATAATTTTTGCTAGAAAAAGAATCAAACACTGACTCAGACGTCACAGACAAGAATATCTAGTTCTCGGATAACTGTTTGGCAAATAATCGGCAGTGTCTCACTACCACCGTAAATTTAGATAGTCCAGTCTGTATTTGCAGCCGGTGTAAGATCCTTACAAACATGAATCGCGACAACATTTTACCAATAAAGGTTAATTCAGTTAAGAAAGTTTATTTGCAAGTTTTATTTCTACAAATTGAATTAAAATGTTATTTCCACTGTTTACGTTAATTATTCATGAAGTTTTCGTTTCATATGACGTTAAAACTGGATGTAACAAACTTTCATTTATTTGAATCATTTATACACAAAAGTGTTAGATTACAACATAACTGCTGTAGTTAATGAACAGAGATGATAAACCTTTCCCGCATGTTTAAAATTTATTGATGCTTTGGATTTACAACTTGATACAATTCATTTATTATTGATGATGAAACGTTTTTCAAACCTTTCTATGAATTTGCCAATTAACAAGTATTGTGCTGCACTTTAAATAAGTAAGAAAATGTACTATCCGCAAAAAATGTTCTTATCGCAGCTGATTAACCTATAATAGTGTGTCTAAAATTAAAGCATGACAATACTGTGAGTTGAAATCATTAATTTTGCCCCCATCCCGAATCCCGGCAGAGGCTTGCGAGGAAGCTATCCAAGTTGCTTATAGACTTAAACCCAGCTGAGACACAATCAAACCAAATTTGCTATTTTCACATTCTCCAGGTCTCAGAGAAAGGTATGTACAACATTCAATAAAAATATAGCGTTAGGGCTTACTTCGTGGCAGAGAAAATCTTTCGCGAAGATATAATCAAAGCACAGAAGGCGCTGAATTTGTTTGGGTCTCAGAATGTAAGAAAGGTGCAGGTTGTGAGATTATAATTATGTATAGTGCCACCAATGCTTTCCAGCGTTTTAATTGTAGTAAATTGGCTATAAGACTTATTCCAACACTGATATGCAATCCAATGTTTATTTGACTTAAACAGTTTGAAAAAAAAATGAGTTGCCTTTACTGGGATTTGAACTCCAGACCTCTCGCTTCATAGGCGAGCGCGAAAACCCTTCAGCCACGGTGAATTTATATGTGAATGGCCTGAAGAAAACCATATTATTCTAAATTAGGGCTTGTAACGACTTTAACTGTTGTTTAATAACACAGATGTAAATAATCCTGGAGCTTACTATAAGCATGTATATTTATAAAGAATCAAAGGGATGCAAGTTCTGTGATATTTTCTGATCTTTGCAATCTTAACCGTACTGTATGCATTTTCCTGTATAAGTTTATTTTTATGTATTATAATTCATTTTGCAAGGCACCAGAGTTTGATACATACGGAATTCTGCATAACTAGAGATGCATCAAAAATCATTTATGTTCATTTTTTACGACAGTCACACTTTATCCTTGCATATCATGGCTACTTCCTTAACAAGGACACTTAAAAAAGAATTTAAAAAAAAAATTCCTCGACTTGGATTTGAACTCCAGACCTCTCACTCTGAAGCGAGCGCGTTACCCCTGCACCACGGAGAAGTTATCGAATAATATCTCAATAACATCAGGTCATTTTAGATTTAGAACTTCCATTGCATTTCGGGTTTGTTATCCTTATTAATTTCGATGTATTTTGTTCAGGATAAACCTGTTGTTTAAAATTGAAGTAAATAATTTAGCGAAAATCTTCTCGCCCAAACAGTCCGACATGTAGAATCTATATATTCCACTACTCGGTTTGTGTAGTATCGCTAAAAATAGTATTTTCATCGATAAAGTCATATTCATCCGCGTTATTTGTGATTGTGCATTTATTGACAATTCTATTAGCCAACGCTATTTTTAAACTTTAAATGCGTTGTTATTTGTTGGATACTTGTAACAAAATAAAAATATTTCTTTCTTTTTAATCGCTAGTTTTAAGCTGTTTTGAGAACTACTTGTTGTTAGGTTTGTTGTGAACTTCTGTGTCAGAGGTTGAATGTCCGCTTTGTATTTACTTAATTTCGATCAGAAAATACAATAAAACAATATTAGAAATCTTCGACCATTCGGGAATTATTTTGCTTGAAAATTAATTCACCTGTCTTTGACCATCTTTACGCAGTGATCTCCCCTGAATTTTTCGGTGTTAGTGTACAAATAAAGGGAAGTAACCGCTTCAAAAAAGTGGACTACTTTCGGCGTTTGCAATTAACAACATTAGACTCTGAAATTTCGCTACCATTATTTGTTTGGTCTGACGACCCAAACAAATCAAAGTGCTGAAAGCACTGATGGGGGCGCAATATGTGCAAAATTCGAGATTTGTAGAGCAATCTACTTTAGGTGTTCCAATCTGATATCATTCTTCTTTCAAAGTTGAATAAGTGCACAATATAATAGTATCGCCTCCAAACTCTTGTCAAAATTGAAAATCACGTACCAAGAACATTCTAACAAACCCAGGCAAAATGCATAATTGATATCATATATATATAATGAATAAACATTTTAAATTATGACATTGGATTTTGTTGGGAAACTATAGTTGTTTAACCAATTTTCATGTAAAGTACTTCCTTATGTGAGTGTATAACACATAAATCAGTGTACTTACTATATTTATTCCAAGAAATGATTATGCAGATAGAAAATAAACAGAAAATTTAACTGTCTATAAAATATTTCTAAAATATAACCAGGACTGTAAGAACAAACTTATTTTTTGTAGAAACCTTTCAAGCACAATAGATAATACATGTGAGAATGTAAATTGGAATGGATACATATAATCAAGTTGGCATTGAAAACAAGAGCCACTATCTAGCTTGGGCCATGCTCGGCTTTTTCTTATATTGGAAGTCAAACACATCAGTAGGAGAATATTGTAATATCTATTAGAGTACTCCTAGAAAACATAATATAAATGTATAAAGTAAATTTCAAATTTGAATAGTAAAGGTCACAGTTGAATGATAATTGTTCTTTTGTCCAAGAATGAATCAAATCATAGACAAAAACAAAGTTATGACAATGTGATCGAATTTCAATTGTTTAACCTTGGAGGTAATGGTCATTTAAATGTCAAAGTTATATCAGAAAAATTCAACATGTTGGTTTTGTGTTTGTTTGTCCAAGCATGAATCAAATCTGTAAATAATAACAAAGTAATAACAATTCCAGCTAACTCCAAAGATATTTCATATCAAATAAAGGTCAATGTCATATATGAACTTGAAGGGCTTTTGTCACAAAAACATGTCTCCCAAAACTGTGTATGGTTCTGATCACTCTTTTGAATTTTGGCAGTTTTACATGTGATAGATTTTTCTTTTTTTAACTCTGGGGCCATTTTGTGCAGAGAAACAGAACATGCCATTGTCGGATACCCACGATTGATAAACATGTCACATAACATGCAATCAATGATGAATGTTAATGGTTTGGCCGTGGGTATCCGACGATGAGAACATGCCAACAATGTGCACAACTAAGGATGGCACTGTACACTCCTTTTTAGTCCTGTTTGAAATCTAACCAGCAGTCTAAACATTACTTTTGTACTTTTATATAAGTTAAAGATAGAAAACATTATCAATTTTAATCCTATACTTATTATAGGTATTTATTGGATTCATTATTCAAAATTAAATGAAAGAGCATGGAACAAAATATTTTCAAGATCTAGTAAACTCTAAATGTTTTTAAAATCTAGTAGAATCAAAACTTTACAATAAATATATCAATAAATATACTATAAAGTACATTATAACAATTCATGTATTTTGGATAATACACTCTCAGCTGAAATATTTTAAATGGGTATGGTATTATAAATGTTTGTAAATATTGTAAGTTATCTAATCAATAAGTCTATTCTTAATAAAAGAAACTTGCACCTTGATATTTTCTGTACAAATTAGAACTGCCATTGTCATGGTGTGAATACCCCCACATACCAATTTGTCAGAATCAACAGTAGTCATTTACAGCTCAGACAACCTCCCAGCCAAATCTGAGGGAATTAAGCCAGTGCATTGCTAAGTTATGTATTCTACATGTTTTAGTGGAAAAGATCAAAGTGAACTTTACCTTTGACCTACTGACCTCAAAACTGAAACTGCCATTGAATGACTTCAATAACACCCCCCCCCCCCCCATTTCATGCAGCCTTGCCTGGAGGTGTTTTATGATGAATATATGAGACCATTTGAGCAGACAAGCTAATTGTAATAAAAGCCCCTGTGACCTTGACCTTTGCCCCAGTGACCTCAAAATCAATAGGGGTATTCTACTAATCTTGACTAACCTCCATACCAAATATTAAGACTACGGGTCAAAGGATTCTTAGGTAATTGGGCGGACAAGCTTTAATTAGCCAAGGCCCCTGTGACCATGACCTTAGACCTGGTGACCTGAAAATAAATAGGGGTCATCTACTAATCATGACTAACCTCCATGCCAAAAATGAAGACTGTAGGTCGAAGGATTCTTAAGTTATTGGGCAGAAAAGCTTTCTTCAGTCAAGACCCTGTGACCTTGACCTTTGACTTGGTGTTCTCAAAATTAATAGAGGTCATCTACTAATCATGACTTACCTCCATGCCAAATATGAAGACTGTGGGTCAAATGAATCTTAAGTTATTGGACGGACAAGAAAAAACTGACGAACTCCCGACGGCCGGACAAGCTGATTCCAGTATACCCCCCTAACAACTTTGTTGTGCGGGGGTATAACAGATTTCAAACATTGATAAGTTAGCTCATCATCTTGGTGATGAACTGGCGCCTCTATAAACAAATGTGGTTCTGTTCATACATAGGTTATCTCATGTTCTTCGTGATAAACTCTCACCTTGAAGTTGATAGAGTTCTGTTCATACATATTTCAACAAGAGCTGTCGGTAGGACAGCACGCACGACTATTCTAAGTGCTTGATAGTAAAAGAGCCTTGATAATGTTAAATTTTTTAAGTTCACAAAAGGCCTAATTTTTTTTATAAATCCATGTTATAGGCCTGAGAGAGAGTCTAATTATACAGTATTGGCTTGACTATTCAGAAGGTTATGTCACAAGGGTGTTTTATTGAGTATAATAATACTAATTACCTATGAATACATTAATTTGACAGAAAAGGTACAAATTTCACAATTTTGCAAAACTGATGTACATTATTACTATAAAAAGTATTTTAAATTTCAATTGAATATCTCAAGCAATAATTGAGATATTTGACTTTACAAAAAAACTTTAACCAAAATTTCTAAGTTCCAAAGGGGCATAATTCTGTCAATATTGTAGGCAGAGTTATCCAACTTGTCAATCTGATGTACCTTGTTACTATAAATAACTTTAAGTATTGTAAGTTTCAATTTAATATCTCAAGCAATAATTGAGATATTTGACTTTACAAAAAACTTTAACCAAAATTTCTAAGTTAAAAGGGGCATTATTCTGTCAATGTTGTAGGCAGAGTTATCCAACTTGTCAATCTGATGAACCTTGTTACTATAAATAAGTATTGTAAGTTTCAATTGAATATCTCAAGCAATAATTGAGATATTTGACTTTACAAAAAACTTTAATCAAAATTTCTAAGTTAAAAAGGGACATAATTCTGTCAATATTGTAGGCAGAGTTACCCAACTTGTCAATCTGATGTACCTTGTTACTATAAATAAGTATTGTAAGTTTCAATTGAATATCTCAAGCAATAATTGAGATATTTGACTTAACAAAAAGCTTTAACCAAAATTTCTAAGTTAAAAGGGGCATTATTCTGTCAATATTGTAGGCAGAGTTATCCAACTTGTCAATCTGATGAACCTTGTTACTATTAATAAGTATTGTAAGTTTCAATTGAATATCTCAAGCAATAATTGAGATATTTGACTTTACAAAAAAACTTTAACCAAAATTTCTAAGTTAAAAAGGGGCATAATTCTGTCAATATTGTAGGCAGAGTTATCCAACTTGTCAATCTGATGAACCTTGTTACTATAAATAAGTATTGTAAGTTTCAATTGAATATCTCAAGCAATAATTGAGATATTTGACTTTACAAAAAACTTTAACCAAAATTTCTAAGTTAAAAGGGGCATTATTCTGTCAATATTGTAGGCAGAGTTATCCAACTTGTCAATCTGATGAACCTTGTTACTATAAATAAGTATTGTAAGTTTCAATTGAATATCTCAAGCAATAATTGAGATATTTGACTTTACAAAAAACTTTAACCAAAATTTCTAAGTTAAAAAGGGGCATAATTCTGTCAATATTGTTGGCAGAGTTATCCAACTTGTCAATCTGATGTACCTTGTTACTATAAATAAGTATTGTAAGTTTCAATTGAATATCTCAAGTAATAATTGAGATATTTGACTTTACAAAAAACTTTAACCAACGCAGACGCCGACGCCGACGCTGACGCCGACGCCGGGGCGACTACAATAGCTATTATATTCTTCGAATAGTCGAGCTAAAAATAGATAAGTGATCTTATTTTCCTGGTGAAAAACTGTTCGCTCATTAAAGTTCTAAACATATTATGATATTTCAAATATTGGAAAGTTATCTCATGTTAGACTGGTGACTAGTTTTCTCCTCAATGTCATTTCTTTTTCTAATTAGATTAAGTCAAGTTACTATATTCATGAGGCTTTCGACATCACATTATCCAACATTGCAAAGGGCAAGCAGTCTCCTGGTATTCCAATTTCTTTTAAGTTTTGAAAAACCCAAATATTTCAATTTCTCTAGTAGCGTTTCCGACATGAAGACACATCTACATGCATCTGTCCTTATCACTCCTGCTATTACTGTTCTATCATACAAACGCCTCTGTTTCCTGAAATATTTGTTTAGAAAAAGTTAATTACAAAATAAAAATGCCATTATTTTTGTTTTGTTTTGTTCGGGGAAGGGGGTAGGGCAATTTAAAGCACAATTTCCAGCTTTACTGGTTGAGGAAGACCTTGGTGCACCTATGTGTATGATTTCAGGCACCTGGGTACCATCAATGTTCCATAAATGAGCTGGATAGCTTTCTCACATGAAATAATCCATAAACCCTTGCAGAGCTCGAACCTACAGCAGTGAAAGGCTTAATAGGTTCAAAGTCAACTAATCCGCCACAGAAACCCCAGGTATTTTATCTATTTGCTAAGCAGCAATTTTTTCAAAATTATTAAAATTTAAAAATGTGAGTGATTCTGATAACCTATAGACAGCTAAGTGTAGATAAGATAATCATATATGTCAGATATGTCGGAGTGCTTACTGTGAATATTCAATATTTTAATGTGAATTCTCCTGAGGTGAAAAGGAAAGAAAAGCTGAATTCCTAAATACATGTTACATGTCACAATTGTTCTTGCTATTAATTTTGTTCCTAATTTCTAGTATAAGATGATATTTAAATACACTGTAATTCCTTTTTATAAATTTGGATTTTTGTGACAATAGTCTATCCAGTGACAGAAGCTCACTGACTTAAAATAAACTGTCCTGTGTCAGCCTTTAAACAAGTCAAGAAAAAAAAGCTATTAGAATATAATAATTAAGAAATATCATATACAACCACTTCTAAATAATCATGTACCGCTTCCTTAAATGCCATGCTACTGAAAGAAACATTTTACCATTTATTCACTGCAAGGTTTGTCAGATTGACAGTCTCACATTTTAGCCTTTATCTCTCTTGATTTCATCCTCATTGACCCTAAAGCATCCTTAAAATCGATATCGTGCCGTTCACATTTACAAATCTGACATGTAGGCCGACCATCTGAAACAGAAAGTTGGAAAGATAAAATATAATTATTATTAGATATACATATAGTATCCCAATAACTATGTCAGTTGATATCAAATCAATAATTTAAGCAGTGTTCGAAATTAGCAGTAGTCCGAGGGCCAGACTTCTAAATTTCTCCTCGGGCTACCAACTGTTCACAGTAACAAGCCGACCAGGCTACTGTATTTTCAGAGGCAATACAAACAACTGTTTTGAACAAATGAATCGTGCCAGTGAAATGTCTTTTGGGCTAGTGAATATTCCAATCTGGTAGTCCGACCAGACTTATCGATTCAAATCCTAATTTCTTACACTGTTTAAGAAACAATTTGTTCAAAATTGTCCAAGCACAAAGATTTTTATAGTATACTATAGTAGTTATAGTGTATATACAGTATGTACTAAATGTCTTTACAATCTACTATACTGTCCTGAAATTTTAAGAAAAC
>NW_026863417.1:0-6304 GCF_026571515.1 Ruditapes philippinarum | reverse complement strand
TTTCGTTTTGCATGCGTTTGCGTATTTCGTTTCCATAAAGGGTGCGTGTAACGTGTGTTCGTACAGCATGTAACGTGCATGCGTTTTTTTTCGCAACATGCGTTTTGCGTGTAAACTGAAACGTTCACCCTACTGTATCACATACACAAAATAAAGACCGTTTAAAGTGGAAATAAGAGTAGTTGTTTTTCATTTACACGCCTATAGTATAACGCTACCATTTAGCCATCTTTACATAATGTTTTTATAACGCTAATGAGGTCATGTCAAATTATATGCATGGATGTGCAATACCATATTTACTGAGTGGCAAAATCAGCACTGGTGTGTGATAAAGCATATTAATACGGGGAAGTCAAAAACCGCAGGTCTGGCCGGGCTGTGACTAAAATGCCCGGCTATAGACTACATGTGTATATTTAAAAGAAAATCAAATAAAAAACAATTAAAAAATATGTAGAATTCTATACCTATCAATGAAATTTTCAGTGTCAGTTCTAGTCGGGGCCACCATTTACAATGTAACTCAATTCCGATAACGGAACAAATCTCAACTTTTCGGATAAATAATAAATGTCGAGTGTTCCGAGTGAAAAGGGAAGCGGTGCATGTAATACCGAATGACAATTTTAAAACGGAAAGAAAGAAAGGAATTTTTAACGACTTCCCCGTTCATAGGCTTTGCCTAATTTCATATTACATATTAAGCGCAGGTCAATTAGTTTCAATTCTAAGTGATATGAAAAATATTTTCTGTTGTGCTGTCTTTGTAAATCCAATAATTTTCCTCATTTTTTTCCTCTTGATTACAGTTTCAGACCTAAAATAAAATTGCGTTCTTAATATTTATATAGATCTACTGTATACTAATATATTGTAATGTCCTAGAAATTTTACCTTTTTTAGTGATTTCGCTGATTATTTCTACTTTCACTTTCGTTTTGAGAAGCTTTTACTGGCGACAAGACAGTAAATCATATGCGGTGTCCTAATGGAACATACAGGACATCAACTTGAATCTACGTATTGTGCCAGCAATTTAATCATTCTTGATTCTGGAAGCTTTTCCTTTAATGTTATCCATTTCCCTCAATGTTATCCGTGGTAGAATCCTGTGTTTTTAATCTGTTTTCGTGACTTCTGTCAAAATAGTTAATTCCTTTATTTTACACTCAAGCTTATATAGTTCGATTGTTTATGATGCAGCCTCACTTAATATATAGATTTGCCACATAAATCCATCTGAATTTAATTGTTACCACTGTATATTTTATAAAAATTTGCAATGAATTTTTCAATGTCGGCCATTTTGGACTATTACGTAGAGATTACGTAGTGAATGCAAGGGATAGTTCTTTACCCGATTGCGCATAAAAAGGAACACTTTACATTAACTTTTTTACTTTCGATATTAGCGCATGATAGCTTATAAATATATCTAAAAATAATTTGTTGAGGCTGTGACAAAAATTTATTTCGGTGCTAGATTGAGTGCATTTCAGTTCTTACATAAACTCGTTTAAAATACATTTCTAGCTACCTTACAGTATAGATCTATATGATAATCAAAATTTATCGCTTAAACGTTCTACATGTAGCTAAAGTTGTTAAAAACTTAAAATGATTACGATGTTTTAATAAAGGTTTAGAAACGTTTTCATTTTGCGTGCGTTTTAGCGTGCGTTTTTCGTTTAGCGTATTTCGTTTAGCGTATATCGTTTTGCGTGCGTCTGCGTATTTCGTTTCGTTTTGCGTGCGTATAACGTGCGTTCGTATAGCGTGTAACGTGCGTTCGTATAGCGTGTAACGTGCGTTTTGCGTGTAAACTGACACGTTCACCCTACTGTACTTTACTCTTTCCGCAGTGTCAGAACCTTGTCTATACTTGAAGTAAACCTCTTTAGGCTTATCCACTGAAGTAGGTTCAAGTCTATGCCGCGAATTGTAGCCGTTCCATTAATGAACTCTCTAATATCTAGGAATACATAATTAGCCTGATTGCACACTGTAGCATATAAATTGTCTTGAAGATGAAACTGCTCAACGAAAGTGCATACAGTTTGGTTCAACTTTGGTCGTATGTCTCCATCGTTGGCTGGTACACCACAATCCGAGTACACGTAAATCAAGAAAACAGGTATAGTACATATCAAGGCAATCACAATAATCCCTATCCATTTGATAAAGTTTAAATGATAATGCAGGGATGTGTTTCGAAATGAAACACTTTCCTCAACGTCAACATTTTCCAAGATTTGACGCATTGTCATAGCCAATCATTAAGTGTTTCTGGTTGCCAATCACCGCCGCTAGAGTTCTGAAGTCAGAATGACGAAGGGGGCTAAAGCGCTCTCTTATATACTCTCCACTGGGCAAGTCATATCTATTTTTGGTAAGAACGTCATCGTTCTCCATTTTGATTGGTTGATAAAAAATAGCAATACCGGTTTAAACCTGTCGTAACTGGACCGAAAACGATAGGCTATAGTAACTTGTCATAAATAGTTTGATAGGCAAGGAGTAAAGACTGGGGGTAAGCTTATTTTAGTTATTTTAATGATTTTTACGCATGAGTGATTTTAATTTCGATTTTAGTCCGTATTCATAAAGAGCGGCTTGAGACATTTCATTTGATACCAAACACGCCTTAGATCGGTCCAGGCGTGGTACAGAAAACACGTTTTTACGCTTCAGTGATTTCAGTTCCGGTCCAATGGCTTTTTGAATAGCGTCAGGTAACAGGTGTGGTAAAATGCTTTCCAACGATACCAAACACGTATATATTCGGTCAAGTAATAACGAAGAAATCGATTTTGAAATTTCTGTGACGTCACTTCCGGTGACTTTAAACTCGAATTACTCGAAAACGGTAAAAGATAAACCCATAAAACTATATATTTTCTTAATCAGCGCGACGAGACGAATCGATTGGTAAAAAGTTCTAACGTTTTTATTGACTTTCGCAATTTAGGGTTTAAAATCGCTCTTGCGTCATAACTCAAAAACGGCTGAAAATCGAATCGAGAACCCCGGGTCAAAACGAAAGCTTTCGGTTTATTCTATCTTATAACGACTTTATCTCAAAAATTTTGAGCGTAAACGGTTGCCCAAACGATAAAAAACCGGTTTATAGCTTAAATGTATTATAAATTTCATTTAAAAATCAGTTTACAACTTTCTTATACATAAGTTATTCATTCAAAATCAGTTTACAACTTCGTATACATAAGTGTATTCATTCAAAATCAATTTTCGTAAAAAAAAACGGGAATTTGAAGTGTTCATAAAAATCACAAAATTTGACAAGTTGTTAAGGGCAACCGTGTTTAAAATATGCAATCAGTTGACCGTAGTATGCACTTGAAAGGAACCTAATTAAGGGGGTACGATATATAAAGCGTAAATTTGTGAATGCATGCGAAGAGAAAAGGTCCGTCAATTCTATTAATCGATTGTGATTAATGAAAAGCTATATTTAGTAACGAAGGATAAAGGGTTTTTGTTCAACATAGTTCCGCTAGGTATTGTAAATCTAGACTAAGTGGCGACTGTACTTGACGGTCGCTGCGTTTGAAAGGATAATAGATTCTTTTGTGATTAATAAAAAGTTATATTTAGTAACGAAGGATAAAGGGTTTTTGTTCAACATAGTGCCGCTAGGTATTGTGAATCTAGACTGAGCGGCGACTGTACTTAATGCCTTTTTCTTTCATTGACACCCGCGTGGGGCTGATGAAATAGCTCCTGGTGGTTGTGAAATACCGCGACTAAAAATAGATCATGCGCAGTCTACAAGAACGTTACGCTATGACAGTCATTTCCTTACTAAATGTAGGTAAGTAAACGAGTTATATTTGTATCAATATTATTTTGAACCTATTAAAAAACTATTTTTTATAAATTAAAATGTTAAGTACGTATCTATTTACAAACATTTCTTTTATCTGTCATGATGGTAATTATCTCTCCGTCTAGGGCCGAGGACCTGACCCTCAATGTCTGCGATTCAAGCCCTAAATCGTGTATACGAGTCAGCTCCGTATACTTCCGGGAGATATTATTTATTTCTATTTATAACGTGATGATGTCATTCTAAAAAAAGAACGATAATGTTATTCTAAAAATAGAATCCAATATGGCGCCGCGCATGCGCAGTCGTGGCCCTAAACCGGCCCCTATACTACTTTTATGAATTTTTAAAGTGATATATTTAAATGTAAGAAAATACATTACTTTCCATATCCGCTTTGTCATAAACTCCGCTTGCGCCCCTTCTTTCAAATTTCACGATTTCATAAGTCTCCTTTCTTTGAACTTGTCTGAAATAAATTCTATCATAGAATTATTATTATACTTATCTGATTTCCACATATTTACTCGATGAGTCTAAGCAAATTATAAAGGACAGACATCTTTTCGATTTCATTTATAAGCCAGTTTAAGAAATGTTGATGGAGATGACAAAGGATTTATTTAATGATGATGCTAAAATGATTTGAGTCTGACATTACTGCAAATCTTAAACGCAGTAGTGGAGACGATAGACGATTATATAGTGTTAGTGTATACAAAATACACAACTATATTCGGCTTAATATACCTTCATCAGGGACTTATTACACTAATACACACAGTATACAGCACACAATTTCTTTATGTGTGTATTGCATAGTACCGAAAGTTGAGCTGACAATCAGTCGAAAGAAAGAACACACATTTTTACTTAATAAAAGATAATGTTGGCGGTCATAGGTACTCTATTTTAAAGCAGCCATATAAATTACATGTACATGTACACGTAATGTTTCAGTATTGACAACATAGTTTTATTGGAAACCTTATAGAACGCCTTTAACAATAATATTTTATATGCTGTAAGCTCAGAACTGCTAAAGCTTTAAATGCCAGCTACTATTTAAGCAAGTTTGGTTCCGCCATCAAATTGCACTTTACCTATGTGGATTACGTTAGATGCTTTGCAGTTATTAGTTAATCTGTCTTTAAAAGGTGTTTACGTTTTTGCCAGTGTATAAACGTAGAATGCATTGGTTGAACTCAAGACAGCAAAGGTTCTTTATCTTGTTGTGCCACATGGGCCAGACAGTAAAGTACATGTCTTTACGCATGTTTATTTAAGTATAGATAGATTTGTTTACTGAACAATACTTTCTAAATTCCTTACAAGACAACGTTTTAGCCCATGGACATGAAAATTTAAACTTGATATGTTGGTCAGATGGTATAAAAATAACAAAGCAAGGAAATGATAAGTCTACCTATGTAGTCAAAAATGTACTCGCACACATGTGATGATAAAGTATTTTTTGAGTAAAAATAAACCGGATATTTATTAATCAATATACAAGCCATTGCAATCACGTTAAAGTTCCGTGTGTTTGTTTAAAATTCTGATCATCTTTTAATAAGCGAAGCATTTCACTCATAAACGTTCTGGAACTTCAAACTAAGTGGAATAAAACGTTTTAAAACGTTTATTGAAATAAACTTACACAGTCGGTATTATAGTTTTCACTTTACTTTGGCTAGATGTTGTCCTGGCTAAGCCTACAAAAATTATAGGGTTCAGTAGTATGCAACACTAAGAGTAAGAATGGCAAAAGGTCATAATTATTTGAAATATTTATTTTGAAAATATTTTATTTAATTTAATTTCAAATTATTAAATGCAATGTTGTTACATAACTTATACAGTTATATGAATATCTTGGCATAGAAATGTAAAATGGTTCTCAGAACTTTCAAACAACATTAACCATTTATTAAAATCCTATATAACTCGCAGCAATACATACCGTTTTTATTGTGAAGTTTATATGCGCATATCCCTACTGCAATACTTATTGTTAATCCTTGTATAGCAATTAAACACACAATTGCAATGTCATAAAACGAGTTGTCTGCAAGAGAAACCGTAATACATCCTTACACTATTTACGGCTAACGTAGGTCTGATATAGTAAGGGCACGGACAATTATATAACTATGATAACATATAAATCATGTATGTATTAGATAAATAATTGTAATGAATAATGAATGAGTGTGTGAAGTTTCTACACTTAGTTACCAAATGATAAAAGATGTGTTACCTCTGAAAAAATCAAAATAGGTAACAAATTACATTTGTTCTCCTGGAATTCATGTTTTTTTTTCTAAAACATTCGCAATTATCAATTTTACAATTAAGACATTAAAGAAACGTTCATATAAGAATTACCTATGACAAAAATACTGATCGTCTGATTTAAAGTCCGCCCACCATATCTTGACACGGTACATGTGT